>NW_026015118.1:0-139381 GCF_020379485.1 Brassica napus
CATCCCACTCCTATGAGATTTATTCAAATTCCTGGTGATTCTCCATCTCCCACTTTATTTCATCCAAATAAAGCTTCTCACAAATGATTCATCCTGGTTTGATTGAACGACTCAAGTTCTTGAGATGAAGACCAAGGAGGCTGAGACAGTAACTTTAGAGTTTTACTGTGGTAACTTTATTTTAACCACAGTAACTACTTGGGGAAGTTATCTGATGGGATGAGAAGGTAACTTAGTGAAGAGAAGAGAGGAAACTCGACCAAAGAGGATAAGTGAGGTTAAGGAAGGATAAGGGATCACTTTGACAGCCTGTATGATGCTGGAAAGGAGAAGTTACCTTTATACTAGTGCAAGCATGTGAGAAAGCACAGCCAAGTGATTCAAAAGGAGTTCCAGCCTGTCCTTTGACTACACATGCTTAACCATTTCGAATTTCCTTGTTGCTCTCTCTATTAATACTTGTAAACCTCATCAGTTATTAATTAATGGAGTTTTGAGTCTCTCTCTCTTTATTCTCTCACTAGAATCTCTTAATCTCTTTAATCTTTTCATCTGATTATCCCTGATTGGTTGAATCATGCTCTAATACACAAAAGTGTATATGGTATCAGAGCCAGGTTGCTAAAAAGGGGAGAGTGTGATTTCGTTTTTCATAAAATCTGGGTGTTCTTGAGTGTTCTTGAGGGTTCTTGAGTGTTCTTGGTGTTCTTGAGTTCTGGTCTTTATTATCTGAGTGGTGTGAGATATTCTGATGGATTCAAACTATCTCAACATGGAAATGAAGCACAGATCTAGTACAACCATGGAGCTTGAAGAAGAGAGGGATGGCGATTGGTCAAGATGGGCAAAGAGAGCTTTGGAAAGCTGTGGGTTATGGAGTAGTCATGGAAAGGGGAAACCTTTCATGGAAATGGCTACTGAAGAAGGTCAGACAAGAGGTCTGAAGCTGGGAAATGAAGTTGTTCAAGGAGACACTACAAAGAGTGAGATTGAAGCAACTTTAGGCAAGTCCAAGCTTGTGAGAGTCGTTGAGGACAGAGGGGTGATCCGCGGCTTGAGACAAGGAGAGGATGAGTGTTATCAGCTTGTGGGAAGGCTGAGAGAAGTATGGTCGAGCTAGATGTGGTGAAGACACACACATCAAATCCGAGATGTTGTCAAGAAAGGAGGAAGCAAGATGTGATCTTCAGCTTCCTTATGGAAGAGGTATGTGAGCTTGTTAAATATACTTGTGATGTGTGGGAAATGAACAGGAAGCCAGAAAGATGGAAGGGAGGTACAAGCTGTAAGAGGGGAAGGTTGAGAAAACTTTCTAAGGAGTGGTTAATGAAGAGAAGGGCATGGAGAAAGGATAGCGAGTCTGAGCACTTAAGTGACAGGATGAGTGTAATCTTGAAGAGAATCAAGGATGTACTTCAGCAGATGGTTATAGGAGAGTGTTCATACTCAGCTTACATGGGAGAGACAGTAGGAGACAGTGCGGATATGAGAGGAATGGATACCAAGAGGGCAGATGAGTGTGTGACAAAGAAGGAATGGGATGAGTTGGTTAAGCATGTGTATGCTTTGGCTACGACCCGGAGTCTGGGTGCTCCTGCCAAAGCATCCACATCTAAACCCATCATCATTGACTCTGGAGCAACACACCACATGATCAGTGACAAGAGACTAATCAGTGAGGTTAAAGCAGCAACAGGGAGTGTCATGATAGCCAATGGTACCAGGATCCCAATAGAAGGAGTGGGAAACCTCAAGCTGTTTGAGAAGAACTCCACTGCCTTCTACCTACCTCAGTTTACATCCAATCTAATCTCAGTTAAGAAGGCTACAGTTGATCTGGATTGTCAAGTGGTTTTCAGACCAAATGAAGTTGAGTTCCAGGATTTGAAGACTGGAAGGGTTATTGGCAGAGGAGACAGCAAGCATCAGCTCTATCATCTCCAAACAACTGAGGCGCCTAGTCCTGTGGAGTCTGTGTGTTTAAGCAGCACAACGGATAGGTGTGATAATCTCACATGGCATGCAAGGCTGGGACATCCTCATGCCAAGGCAATTGAACTGATTCTACCAAGTATGGCGTTCAATCACTTGGAGTGTGAAGCTTGTATACTTGGAAAGCACTGTAGGACTGTCTTCCCAACATCAGAAACCAGATATGAGAATTGCTTTGATCTGGTGCATTCAGACGTGTGGACAGCTCCCTGTATGTCTAGAGACAGCCATAAGTACTTTGTGACTTTCATTGATGAGAAGTCCAAGTACACATGGATCACCATGATTCCCTCCAAAGACAGAGTCCTAGAAGCCTTCATGAACTTCCAAGCATATGTTACTAATCAGTACAATGCCACTGTGAAGATTCTGAGGTCTGATAATGGAGGAGAATACACTAGCAATGCTTTCAAGAGTCATCTTGCAAAGCATGGGATTGTGCAACAAACTAGCTGTCCTTACACACCACAACAAAATGGGGTGGCTGAGAGGAAGAACAGACATTTGATGGAGGTTGCGAGATCAATCATGTTCCACATGAATGTCCCTAAGAGGTTTTGGAGTGATGCTGTTCAGACTGCTTGCTATCTCATCAATAGAGTGCCAACCCGTGTCTTGAAGAAACTGTCTCCCTTTGAAGTATTGAACAAGGCCAAGCCACACATTGATCATTTGAGAGTCTTTGGGTGCTTATGTTATGTGATGATTCCCGGAGAAAGAAGGAACAAGCTAGAAGCAAAGAGTACTAAAGCTATGTTCATTGGGTACTCAATCACTCAGAAAGGCTACAAATGTTATGATCCAATAACTAGGAGGGTTATGGTATCTAGAGAAGTGAAGTTTGTTGAGTCTAAAGGGTATTATGAGGAGAAGAAATGGGAAGACCTAGAGGATCTGTCCCGAGCTCCATCAGAGAAGGCAACAACATTGAGAGTGTTGTTGGAGAGGCTAGGGATAGGATTATCCCAAGATCAGGAACCAGGAAGAACCGGACCTTCTAATCAAACTGGAGAAGCTGGAGGAACAACCCCTCTTGATCATGAGAGGGGGAATGGATCTGAATCAGGGGAGCAGGAGCATAACCAAGAGGATTCAGGTCAGCATGATCAGGAGGAGACACAGGAAGTAGAGAGTGAAGCTCAGTCAGGTGGAAATGAGCAGGGAGAACCTACTGGTTTAAGAGAGGAAGCACAAGAGAATGTTCAGGCTGAAGAACAGGTTGAGACCTTGCGGAGGAGCACAAGGATAAGGAGGGATCCTTCCAACTGGGTAAACACGAGAGTGTACTACAATGCCCAGGCTGTGGAGCATCCCTCTCAAGCCGTGTGTTCCTTTGCAGAGTTTCCAGAAGAGCACATGGTGTTTATGTGTAACTTGGATGAGAATGAGATACCAAGATCTTATGAAGAAGCTATGAAGCACAAGGTTTGGAGAGATTCAGTAGGAGATGAAAGGGATGCAATGATCAGGAATGATACTTGGTATGAGAGTGAGTTACCTAAAGGGAAGAAGGCAGTTTCAAGCAGATGGATCTTCACCATCAAGTACCTTGCAAATGGGGAGATAGATAGGCGCAAGACTAGGCTGGTTGCAAGAGGATTTACACAGACTTATGGGGAAGATTACATTGATACTTTTGCACCAGTGGCCAAGCTTCACACAATTCGAATTGTGTTATCTATTGCAACAAACTTGGAGTGGGATTTGTGGCAAATGGATGTGAAGAATGCTTTCTTGCAAGGTGAACTTGAAGATGAAGTATACATGCATCCACCTCCTGGTCTTGAGCATCTAGTAAAGCCAGGGAATGTTTTGAGATTGAAGAAGGCTATATATGGGCTGAAGCAGTCTCCTAGAGCTTGGTACAGAAAGCTGAGTACAACTCTCAATGGGAGAGGGTTCAGGAAGTCTGAACTAGATCATACACTCTTCACACTGGTTGGACCATCAGGGATCATTGTGATTTTAGTGTATGTGGATGATTTGATTATCACAGGGAGTGATAAGGCTGGGATTAAAGCCACTAAAGAGTTTCTCAAGTCTGTGTTTGATATTAAAGACTTGGGAGAGATGAAGTATTTTTGGGGATTGAGATATGCAGATCTAAGGAGGGTTTGTTTATGTCTCAAAGGAAGTATACTATGGATATGCTGAAGGAGACTGATGTGCTTGGAGGAAGATAGCTAAGACACCTCTTGAGGAAGGGTATAAGGTCTTGCGTGAGGGGGAGGTTGAAGAGAACCAGTTGTTTGAGGATGCTAAGCTGTATAGGAGGATGGTGGGTAAGCTGATCTACTTGACTATCACCAGACCTGATATATGCTTTGCTGTGAATCAAGTGAGCCAACATATGCAGGCGCCAAAGGTACATCACTGGAAGATGGTTGATAGGATACTGAGGTATTTGAGTGGCTCACATGGACAAGGAGTTTGGATGGGTTGCAATGGCAGTACAGAAGTGGTTGGGTATTGTGATGCTGATTGGGCAGGAGATAGAGTGGACAGGAGATCAACTACTGGGTATTGTACATTCATTGGAGGGAACTGGTTACTTGGAAGAGTAAGAAGCAGAAGGTTATCTCCTGTTCAAGTGCTGAAGCTGAGTATAGAGCTATGTTGAAGCTTACAAATGAGTTGGTGTGGATCAAGGGGATCTTGAAGCACTTGGAGATTGAGCAGGCCACCCTATGACAATGCATTGTGACAATCAAGCAGCTATCCACATTGCCTCCAACTCAGTGTTTCATGAGAGAAAAAGCACATAGAGGTGGATTGTCATAAGGTGAGGCAGATGATCATCTTAGGAGTGATTCTGCCATGTTATACAAGAAGTGAAGATCAGCTTGCAGATGTGTTTACTAAGGCAGCGAGATTGAAGACAATGGAGTCCATACTATCAAGGCTTGGACTCATTGATCTTACTCCTAGGAGCTGAGCCCCTTAACCATGGAGTCTCCACTCTTTTTCCCTCATCAAGGTTTTATCCCAATGGGTTTTACTTGGTGAGGTTTTTAATGAGGGAGGTCTTCATGGTTTCCAAGCTTGACTTGTTCTACATGGTCAAGCTTGAGGGGGAGTATTGAGATGAAGACCAAGGAGGCTGAGACAGTAACTTTAGAGTTTTACTGTGGTAACTTTATTTTAACCACAGTAACTACTTGGGGAAGTTATCTGATGGGATGAGAAGGTAACTTAGTGAAGAGAAGAGAGGAAACTCGACCAAAGAGGATAAGTGAGGTTAAGGAAGGATAAGGGATCACTTTGACAGCCTGTATGATGCTGGAAAGGAGAAGTTACCTTTATACTAGTGCAAGCATGTGAGAAAGCACAGCCAAGTGATTCAAAAGGAGTTCCAGCCTGTCCTTTGACTACACATGCTTAACCATTTCGAATTTCCTTGTTGCTCTCTCTATTAATACTTGTAAACCTCATCAGTTATTAATTAATGGAGTTTTGAGTCTCTCTCTCTTTATTCTCTCACTAGAATCTCTTAATCTCTTTAATCTTTTCATCTGATTATCCCTGATTGGTTGAATCATGCTCTAATACACAAAAGTGTATACGAAGAAGCTGTGCTATTCCCAAACTGGGAAACTGGAAGCACCTGATTTGAAAGTGGGATAACTTCTTCATCCCAACTCCTATGAGATTTATTCAACTTCCTGGTGATTCTCCACCACTTTATGTATCCAAATCAAGCTTCTCACAAAGTGATTCATCCTGGTTTGATTGGAACGACGAAGAAGCTGTGCTATTCCCAAACTGGGAAACTGGAATCACCTGATTTGAAAGTGGGATAACTTCTTCATCCCAACTCCTATGAGATTTATTCAACTTCCTGGTGATTCTCCACCACTTTATGTATCCAAATCAAGCTTCTCACAAAGTGATTCATCCTGGTTTGATTGGAACGACGAAGAAGCTGTGCTATTCCCAAACTGGGAAACTGGAATCACCTGATTTGAAAGTGGGATAACTTCTTCATCCCAACTCCTATGAGATTTATTCAACTTCCTGGTGATTCTCCACCACTTTATGTATCCAAATCAAGCTTCTCACAAAGTGATTCATCCTGGTTTGATTGGAACGACGAAGAAGCTGTGCTATTCCCAAACTGGGAAACTGGAATCACCTGATTTGAAAGTGGGATAACTTCTTCATGCCAACTCCTATGAGATTTATTCAACTTCCTGGTGATTCTCCACCACTTTATGTATCCAAATCAAGCTTCTCACAAAGTGATTCATCCTGGTTTGATTGGAACGACGAAGAAGCTGTGCTATTCCCAAACTGGGAAACTGGAATCACCTGATTTGAAAGTGGGATAACTTCTTCATCCCAACTCCTATGAGATTTATTCAACTTCCTGGTGATTCTCCACCACTTTATGTATCCAAATCAAGCTTCTCACAAAGTGATTCATCCTGGTTTGATTGGAACGACGAAGAAGCTGTGCTATTCCCAAACTGGGAAACTGGAATCACCTGATTTGAAAGTGGGATAACTTCTTCATCCCAACTCCTATGAGATTTATTCAACTTCCTGGTGATTCTCCACCACTTTATGTATCCAAATCAAGCTTCTCACAAAGTGATTCATCCTGGTTTGATTGGAACGACGAAGAAGCTGTGCTATTCCCAAACTGGGAAACTGGAATCACCTGATTTGAAAGTGGGATAACTTCTTCATCCCAACTCCTATGAGATTTATTCAACTTCCTGGTGATTCTCCACCACTTTATGTATCCAAATCAAGCTTCTCACAAAGTGATTCATCCTGGTTTGATTGGAACGACGAAGAAGCTGTGCTATTCCCAAACTGGGAAACTGGAATCACCTGATTTGAAAGTGGGATAACTTCTTCATCCCAACTCCTATGAGATTTATTCAACTTCCTGGTGATTCTCCACCACTTTATGTATCCAAATCAAGCTTCTCACAAAGTGATTCATCCTGGTTTGATTGGAACGACGAAGAAGCTGTGCTATTCCCAAACTGGGAAACTGGAATCACCTGATTTGAAAGTGGGATAACTTCTTCATGCCAACTCCTATGAGATTTATTCAACTTCCTGGTGATTCTCCACCACTTTATGTATCCAAATCAAGCTTCTCACAAAGTGATTCATCCTGGTTTGATTGGAACGACGAAGAAGCTGTGCTATTCCCAAACTGGGAAACTGGAATCACCTGATTTGAAAGTGGGATAACTTCTTCATCCCAACTCCTATGAGATTTATTCAACTTCCTGGTGATTCTCCACCACTTTATGTATCCAAATCAAGCTTCTCACAAAGTGATTCATCCTGGTTTGATTGGAACGACGAAGAAGCTGTGCTATTCCCAAACTGGGAAACTGGAATCACCTGATTTGAAAGTGGGATAACTTCTTCATCCCAACTCCTATGAGATTTATTCAACTTCCTGGTGATTCTCCACCACTTTATGTATCCAAATCAAGCTTCTCACAAAGTGATTCATCCTGGTTTGATTGGAACGACGAAGAAGCTGTGCTATTCCCAAACTGGGAAACTGGAATCACCTGATTTGAAAGTGGGATAACTTCTTCATCCCAACTCCTATGAGATTTATTCAACTTCCTGGTGATTCTCCACCACTTTATGTATCCAAATCAAGCTTCTCACAAAGTGATTCATCCTGGTTTGATTGGAACGACGAAGAAGCTGTGCTATTCCCAAACTGGGAAACTGGAATCACCTGATTTGAAAGTGGGATAACTTCTTCATCCCAACTCCTATGAGATTTATTCAACTTCCTGGTGATTCTCCACCACTTTATGTATCCAAATCAAGCTTCTCACAAAGTGATTCATCCTGGTTTGATTGGAACGACGAAGAAGCTGTGCTATTCCCAAACTGGGAAACTGGAATCACCTGATTTGAAAGTGGGATAACTTCTTCATCCCAACTCCTATGAGATTTATTCAACTTCCTGGTGATTCTCCACCACTTTATGTATCCAAATCAAGCTTCTCACAAAGTGATTCATCCTGGTTTGATTGGAACGACGAAGAAGCTGTGCTATTCCCAAACTGGGAAACTGGAATCACCTGATTTGAAAGTGGGATAACTTCTTCATCCAACTCCTATGAGATTTATTCAACTTCCTGGTGATTCTCCACCACTTTATGTATCCAAATCAAGCTTCTCACAAAGTGATTCATCCTGGTTTGATTGGAACGACGAAGAAGCTGTGCTATTCCCAAACTGGGAAACTGGAATCACCTGATTTGAAAGTGGGATAACTTCTTCATCCCAACTCCTATGAGATTTATTCAACTTCCTGGTGATTCTCCACCACTTTATGTATCCAAATCAAGCTTCTTACAAAGTGATTCATCCTGGTTTGATTGGAACGACGAAGAAGCTGTGCTATTCCCAAACTGGGAAACTGGAATCACCTGATTTGAAAGTGGGATAACTTCTTCATCCCAACTCCTATGAGATTTATTCAACTTCCTGGTGATTCTCCACCACTTTATGTATCCAAATCAAGCTTCTCACAAAGTGATTCATCCTGGTTTGATTGGAACGACGAAGAAGCTGTGCTATTCCCAAACTGGGAAACTGGAATCACCTGATTTGAAAGTGGGATAACTTCTTCATCCCAACTCCTATGAGATTTATTCAACTTCCTGGTGATTCTCCACCACTTTATGTATCCAAATCAAGCTTCTTACAAAGTGATTCATCCTGGTTTGATTGGAACGACGAAGAAGCTGTGCTATTCCCAAACTGGGAAACTGGAATCACCTGATTTGAAAGTGGGATAACTTCTTCATCCCAACTCCTATGAGATTTATTCAACTTCCTGGTGATTCTCCACCACTTTATGTATCCAAATCAAGCTTCTCACAAAGTGATTCATCCTGGTTTGATTGGAACGACGAAGAAGCTGTCCTATTCCCAAACTGGGAAACTGGAATCACCTGATTTGAAAGTGGGATAACTTCTTCATCCCAACTCCTATGAGATTTATTCAACTTCCTGGTGATTCTCCACCACTTTATGTATCCAAATCAAGCTTCTCACAAAGTGATTCATCCTGGTTTGATTGGAACGACGAAGAAGCTGTGCTATTCCCAAACTGGGAAACTGGAATCACCTGATTTGAAAGTGGGATAACTTCTTCATCCCAACTCCTATGAGATTTATTCAACTTCCTGGTGATTCTCCACCACTTTATGTATCCAAATCAAGCTTCTCACAAAGTGATTCATCCTGGTTTGATTGGAACGACGAAGAAGCTGTGCTATTCCCAAACTGGGAAACTGGAATCACCTGATTTGAAAGTGGGATAACTTCTTCATGCCAACTCCTATGAGATTTATTCAACTTCCTGGTGATTCTCCACCACTTTATGTATCCAAATCAAGCTTCTCACAAAGTGATTCATCCTGGTTTGATTGGAACGACGAAGAAGCTGTGCTATTCCCAAACTGGGAAACTGGAATCACCTGATTTGAAAGTGGGATAACTTCTTCATCCCAACTCCTATGAGATTTATTCAACTTCCTGGTGATTCTCCACCACTTTATGTATCCAAATCAAGCTTCTCACAAAGTGATTCATCCTGGTTTGATTGGAACGACGAAGAAGCTGTGCTATTCCCAAACTGGGAAACTGGAATCACCTGATTTGAAAGTGGGATAACTTCTTCATCCCAACTCCTATGAGATTTATTCAACTTCCTGGTGATTCTCCACCACTTTATGTATCCAAATCAAGCTTCTCACAAAGTGATTCATCCTGGTTTGATTGGAACGACGAAGAAGCTGTGCTATTCCCAAACTGGGAAACTGGAATCACCTGATTTGAAAGTGGGATAACTTCTTCATCCCAACTCCTATGAGATTTATTCAACTTCCTGGTGATTCTCCACCACTTTATGTATCCAAATCAAGCTTCTCACAAAGTGATTCATCCTGGTTTGATTGGAACGACGAAGAAGCTGTGCTATTCCCAAACTGGGAAACTGGAATCACCTGATTTGAAAGTGGGATAACTTCTTCATCCCAACTCCTATGAGATTTATTCAACTTCCTGGTGATTCTCCACCACTTTATGTATCCAAATCAAGCTTCTCACAAAGTGATTCATCCTGGTTTGATTGGAACGACGAAGAAGCTGTGCTATTCCCAAACTGGGAAACTGGAATCACCTGATTTGAAAGTGGGATAACTTCTTCATCCCAACTCCTATGAGATTTATTCAACTTCCTGGTGATTCTCCACCACTTTATGTATCCAAATCAAGCTTCTCACAAAGTGATTCATCCTGGTTTGATTGGAACGACGAAGAAGCTGTGCTATTCCCAAACTGGGAAACTGGAATCACCTGATTTGAAAGTGGGATAACTTCTTCATGCCAACTCCTATGAGATTTATTCAACTTCCTGGTGATTCTCCACCACTTTATGTATCCAAATCAAGCTTCTCACAAAGTGATTCATCCTGGTTTGATTGGAACGACGAAGAAGCTGTGCTATTCCCAAACTGGGAAACTGGAATCACCTGATTTGAAAGTGGGATAACTTCTTCATCCCAACTCCTATGAGATTTATTCAACTTCCTGGTGATTCTCCACCACTTTATGTATCCAAATCAAGCTTCTCACAAAGTGATTCATCCTGGTTTGATTGGAACGACGAAGAAGCTGTGCTATTCCCAAACTGGGAAACTGGAATCACCTGATTTGAAAGTGGGATAACTTCTTCATCCCAACTCCTATGAGATTTATTCAACTTCCTGGTGATTCTCCACCACTTTATGTATCCAAATCAAGCTTCTTACAAAGTGATTCATCCTGGTTTGATTGGAACGACGAAGAAGCTGTGCTATTCCCAAACTGGGAAACTGGAATCACCTGATTTGAAAGTGGGATAACTTCTTCATCCCAACTCCTATGAGATTTATTCAACTTCCTGGTGATTCTCCACCACTTTATGTATCCAAATCAAGCTTCTCACAAAGTGATTCATCCTGGTTTGATTGGAACGACGAAGAAGCTGTGCTATTCCCAAACTGGGAAACTGGAATCACCTGATTTGAAAGTGGGATAACTTCTTCATCCCAACTCCTATGAGATTTATTCAACTTCCTGGTGATTCTCCACCACTTTATGTATCCAAATCAAGCTTCTCACAAAGTGATTCATCCTGGTTTGATTGGAACGACGAAGAAGCTGTGCTATTCCCAAACTGGGAAACTGGAATCACCTGATTTGAAAGTGGGATAACTTCTTCATCCCAACTCCTATGAGATTTATTCAACTTCCTGGTGATTCTCCACCACTTTATGTATCCAAATCAAGCTTCTCACAAAGTGATTCATCCTGGTTTGATTGGAACGACGAAGAAGCTGTGCTATTCCCAAACTGGGAAACTGGAATCACCTGATTTGAAAGTGGGATAACTTCTTCATGCCAACTCCTATGAGATTTATTCAACTTCCTGGTGATTCTCCACCACTTTATGTATCCAAATCAAGCTTCTCACAAAGTGATTCATCCTGGTTTGATTGGAACGACGAAGAAGCTGTGCTATTCCCAAACTGGGAAACTGGAATCACCTGATTTGAAAGTGGGATAACTTCTTCATCCCAACTCCTATGAGATTTATTCAACTTCCTGGTGATTCTCCACCACTTTATGTATCCAAATCAAGCTTCTCACAAAGTGATTCATCCTGGTTTGATTGGAACGACGAAGAAGCTGTGCTATTCCCAAACTGGGAAACTGGAATCACCTGATTTGAAAGTGGGATAACTTCTTCATCCCAACTCCTATGAGATTTATTCAACTTCCTGGTGATTCTCCACCACTTTATGTATCCAAATCAAGCTTCTCACAAAGTGATTCATCCTGGTTTGATTGGAACGACGAAGAAGCTGTGCTATTCCCAAACTGGGAAACTGGAATCACCTGATTTGAAAGTGGGATAACTTCTTCATCCCAACTCCTATGAGATTTATTCAACTTCCTGGTGATTCTCCACCACTTTATGTATCCAAATCAAGCTTCTCACAAAGTGATTCATCCTGGTTTGATTGGAACGACGAAGAAGCTGTGCTATTCCCAAACTGGGAAACTGGAATCACCTGATTTGAAAGTGGGATAACTTCTTCATCCCAACTCCTATGAGATTTATTCAACTTCCTGGTGATTCTCCACCACTTTATGTATCCAAATCAAGCTTCTCACAAAGTGATTCATCCTGGTTTGATTGGAACGACGAAGAAGCTGTGCTATTCCCAAACTGGGAAACTGGAATCACCTGATTTGAAAGTGGGATAACTTCTTCATCCCAACTCCTATGAGATTTATTCAACTTCCTGGTGATTCTCCACCACTTTATGTATCCAAATCAAGCTTCTCACAAAGTGATTCATCCTGGTTTGATTGGAACGACGAAGAAGCTGTGCTATTCCCAAACTGGGAAACTGGAATCACCTGATTTGAAAGTGGGATAACTTCTTCATCCCAACTCCTATGAGATTTATTCAACTTCCTGGTGATTCTCCACCACTTTATGTATCCAAATCAAGCTTCTCACAAAGTGATTCATCCTGGTTTGATTGGAACGACGAAGAAGCTGTGCTATTCCCAAACTGGGAAACTGGAATCACCTGATTTGAAAGTGGGATAACTTCTTCATCCCAACTCCTATGAGATTTATTCAACTTCCTGGTGATTCTCCACCACTTTATGTATCCAAATCAAGCTTCTCACAAAGTGATTCATCCTGGTTTGATTGGAACGACGAAGAAGCTGTGCTATTCCCAAACTGGGAAACTGGAATCACCTGATTTGAAAGTGGGATAACTTCTTCATCCCAACTCCTATGAGATTTATTCAACTTCCTGGTGATTCTCCACCACTTTATGTATCCAAATCAAGCTTCTTACAAAGTGATTCATCCTGGTTTGATTGGAACGACGAAGAAGCTGTGCTATTCCCAAACTGGGAAACTGGAATCACCTGATTTGAAAGTGGGATAACTTCTTCATGCCAACTCCTATGAGATTTATTCAACTTCCTGGTGATTCTCCACCACTTTATGTATCCAAATCAAGCTTCTCACAAAGTGATTCATCCTGGTTTGATTGGAACGACGAAGAAGCTGTGCTATTCCCAAACTGGGAAACTGGAATCACCTGATTTGAAAGTGGGATAACTTCTTCATCCAACTCCTATGAGATTTATTCAACTTCCTGGTGATTCTCCACCACTTTATGTATCCAAATCAAGCTTCTCACAAAGTGATTCATCCTGGTTTGATTGGAACGACGAAGAAGCTGTGCTATTCCCAAACTGGGAAACTGGAATCACCTGATTTGAAAGTGGGATAACTTCTTCATCCCAACTCCTATGAGATTTATTCAACTTCCTGGTGATTCTCCACCACTTTATGTATCCAAATCAAGCTTCTTACAAAGTGATTCATCCTGGTTTGATTGGAACGACGAAGAAGCTGTGCTATTCCCAAACTGGGAAACTGGAATCACCTGATTTGAAAGTGGGATAACTTCTTCATCCCAACTCCTATGAGATTTATTCAACTTCCTGGTGATTCTCCACCACTTTATGTATCCAAATCAAGCTTCTCACAAAGTGATTCATCCTGGTTTGATTGGAACGACGAAGAAGCTGTGCTATTCCCAAACTGGGAAACTGGAATCACCTGATTTGAAAGTGGGATAACTTCTTCATCCCAACTCCTATGAGATTTATTCAACTTCCTGGTGATTCTCCACCACTTTATGTATCCAAATCAAGCTTCTTACAAAGTGATTCATCCTGGTTTGATTGGAACGACGAAGAAGCTGTGCTATTCCCAAACTGGGAAACTGGAATCACCTGATTTGAAAGTGGGATAACTTCTTCATCCCAACTCCTATGAGATTTATTCAACTTCCTGGTGATTCTCCACCACTTTATGTATCCAAATCAAGCTTCTCACAAAGTGATTCATCCTGGTTTGATTGGAACGACGAAGAAGCTGTGCTATTCCCAAACTGGGAAACTGGAATCACCTGATTTGAAAGTGGGATAACTTCTTCATCCCAACTCCTATGAGATTTATTCAACTTCCTGGTGATTCTCCACCACTTTATGTATCCAAATCAAGCTTCTCACAAAGTGATTCATCCTGGTTTGATTGGAACGACGAAGAAGCTGTGCTATTCCCAAACTGGGAAACTGGAATCACCTGATTTGAAAGTGGGATAACTTCTTCATCCCAACTCCTATGAGATTTATTCAACTTCCTGGTGATTCTCCACCACTTTATGTATCCAAATCAAGCTTCTCACAAAGTGATTCATCCTGGTTTGATTGGAACGACGAAGAAGCTGTGCTATTCCCAAACTGGGAAACTGGAATCACCTGATTTGAAAGTGGGATAACTTCTTCATCCCAACTCCTATGAGATTTATTCAACTTCCTGGTGATTCTCCACCACTTTATGTATCCAAATCAAGCTTCTCACAAAGTGATTCATCCTGGTTTGATTGGAACGACGAAGAAGCTGTGCTATTCCCAAACTGGGAAACTGGAATCACCTGATTTGAAAGTGGGATAACTTCTTCATCCCAACTCCTATGAGATTTATTCAACTTCCTGGTGATTCTCCACCACTTTATGTATCCAAATCAAGCTTCTCACAAAGTGATTCATCCTGGTTTGATTGGAACGACGAAGAAGCTGTGCTATTCCCAAACTGGGAAACTGGAATCACCTGATTTGAAAGTGGGATAACTTCTTCATCCCAACTCCTATGAGATTTATTCAACTTCCTGGTGATTCTCCACCACTTTATGTATCCAAATCAAGCTTCTTACAAAGTGATTCATCCTGGTTTGATTGGAACGACGAAGAAGCTGTGCTATTCCCAAACTGGGAAACTGGAATCACCTGATTTGAAAGTGGGATAACTTCTTCATGCCAACTCCTATGAGATTTATTCAACTTCCTGGTGATTCTCCACCACTTTATGTATCCAAATCAAGCTTCTCACAAAGTGATTCATCCTGGTTTGATTGGAACGACGAAGAAGCTGTGCTATTCCCAAACTGGGAAACTGGAATCACCTGATTTGAAAGTGGGATAACTTCTTCATCCAACTCCTATGAGATTTATTCAACTTCCTGGTGATTCTCCACCACTTTATGTATCCAAATCAAGCTTCTCACAAAGTGATTCATCCTGGTTTGATTGGAACGACGAAGAAGCTGTGCTATTCCCAAACTGGGAAACTGGAATCACCTGATTTGAAAGTGGGATAACTTCTTCATCCCAACTCCTATGAGATTTATTCAACTTCCTGGTGATTCTCCACCACTTTATGTATCCAAATCAAGCTTCTTACAAAGTGATTCATCCTGGTTTGATTGGAACGACGAAGAAGCTGTGCTATTCCCAAACTGGGAAACTGGAATCACCTGATTTGAAAGTGGGATAACTTCTTCATCCCAACTCCTATGAGATTTATTCAACTTCCTGGTGATTCTCCACCACTTTATGTATCCAAATCAAGCTTCTCACAAAGTGATTCATCCTGGTTTGATTGGAACGACGAAGAAGCTGTGCTATTCCCAAACTGGGAAACTGGAATCACCTGATTTGAAAGTGGGATAACTTCTTCATCCCAACTCCTATGAGATTTATTCAACTTCCTGGTGATTCTCCACCACTTTATGTATCCAAATCAAGCTTCTTACAAAGTGATTCATCCTGGTTTGATTGGAACGACGAAGAAGCTGTGCTATTCCCAAACTGGGAAACTGGAATCACCTGATTTGAAAGTGGGATAACTTCTTCATCCCAACTCCTATGAGATTTATTCAACTTCCTGGTGATTCTCCACCACTTTATGTATCCAAATCAAGCTTCTCACAAAGTGATTCATCCTGGTTTGATTGGAACGACGAAGAAGCTGTGCTATTCCCAAACTGGGAAACTGGAATCACCTGATTTGAAAGTGGGATAACTTCTTCATCCCAACTCCTATGAGATTTATTCAACTTCCTGGTGATTCTCCACCACTTTATGTATCCAAATCAAGCTTCTCACAAAGTGATTCATCCTGGTTTGATTGGAACGACGAAGAAGCTGTGCTATTCCCAAACTGGGAAACTGGAATCACCTGATTTGAAAGTGGGATAACTTCTTCATCCCAACTCCTATGAGATTTATTCAACTTCCTGGTGATTCTCCACCACTTTATGTATCCAAATCAAGCTTCTCACAAAGTGATTCATCCTGGTTTGATTGGAACGACGAAGAAGCTGTGCTATTCCCAAACTGGGAAACTGGAATCACCTGATTTGAAAGTGGGATAACTTCTTCATCCAACTCCTATGAGATTTATTCAACTTCCTGGTGATTCTCCACCACTTTATGTATCCAAATCAAGCTTCTCACAAAGTGATTCATCCTGGTTTGATTGGAACGACGAAGAAGCTGTGCTATTCCCAAACTGGGAAACTGGAATCACCTGATTTGAAAGTGGGATAACTTCTTCATCCCAACTCCTATGAGATTTATTCAACTTCCTGGTGATTCTCCACCACTTTATGTATCCAAATCAAGCTTCTCACAAAGTGATTCATCCTGGTTTGATTGGAACGACGAAGAAGCTGTGCTATTCCCAAACTGGGAAACTGGAATCACCTGATTTGAAAGTGGGATAACTTCTTCATCCCAACTCCTATGAGATTTATTCAACTTCCTGGTGATTCTCCACCACTTTATGTATCCAAATCAAGCTTCTCACAAAGTGATTCATCCTGGTTTGATTGGAACGACGAAGAAGCTGTGCTATTCCCAAACTGGGAAACTGGAATCACCTGATTTGAAAGTGGGATAACTTCTTCATCCCAACTCCTATGAGATTTATTCAACTTCCTGGTGATTCTCCACCACTTTATGTATCCAAATCAAGCTTCTCACAAAGTGATTCATCCTGGTTTGATTGGAACGACGAAGAAGCTGTGCTATTCCCAAACTGGGAAACTGGAATCACCTGATTTGAAAGTGGGATAACTTCTTCATCCCAACTCCTATGAGATTTATTCAACTTCCTGGTGATTCTCCACCACTTTATGTATCCAAATCAAGCTTCTCACAAAGTGATTCATCCTGGTTTGATTGGAACGACGAAGAAGCTGTGCTATTCCCAAACTGGGAAACTGGAATCACCTGATTTGAAAGTGGGATAACTTCTTCATCCCAACTCCTATGAGATTTATTCAACTTCCTGGTGATTCTCCACCACTTTATGTATCCAAATCAAGCTTCTCACAAAGTGATTCATCCTGGTTTGATTGGAACGACGAAGAAGCTGTGCTATTCCCAAACTGGGAAACTGGAATCACCTGATTTGAAAGTGGGATAACTTCTTCATCCAACTCCTATGAGATTTATTCAACTTCCTGGTGATTCTCCACCACTTTATGTATCCAAATCAAGCTTCTCACAAAGTGATTCATCCTGGTTTGATTGGAACGACGAAGAAGCTGTGCTATTCCCAAACTGGGAAACTGGAATCACCTGATTTGAAAGTGGGATAACTTCTTCATCCCAACTCCTATGAGATTTATTCAACTTCCTGGTGATTCTCCACCACTTTATGTATCCAAATCAAGCTTCTCACAAAGATTCATCCTGGTTTGATTGGAACGACGAAGAAGCTGTGCTATTCCCAAACTGGGAAACTGGAATCACCTGATTTGAAAGTGGGATAACTTCTTCATCCCAACTCCTATGAGATTTATTCAACTTCCTGGTGATTCTCCACCACTTTATGTATCCAAATCAAGCTTCTTACAAAGTGATTCATCCTGGTTTGATTGGAACGACGAAGAAGCTGTGCTATTCCCAAACTGGGAAACTGGAATCACCTGATTTGAAAGTGGGATAACTTCTTCATGCCAACTCCTATGAGATTTATTCAACTTCCTGGTGATTCTCCACCACTTTATGTATCCAAATCAAGCTTCTCACAAAGTGATTCATCCTGGTTTGATTGGAACGACGAAGAAGCTGTGCTATTCCCAAACTGGGAAACTGGAATCACCTGATTTGAAAGTGGGATAACTTCTTCATCCCAACTCCTATGAGATTTATTCAACTTCCTGGTGATTCTCCACCACTTTATGTATCCAAATCAAGCTTCTCACAAAGTGATTCATCCTGGTTTGATTGGAACGACGAAGAAGCTGTGCTATTCCCAAACTGGGAAACTGGAATCACCTGATTTGAAAGTGGGATAACTTCTTCATCCCAACTCCTATGAGATTTATTCAACTTCCTGGTGATTCTCCACCACTTTATGTATCCAAATCAAGCTTCTCACAAAGTGATTCATCCTGGTTTGATTGGAACGACGAAGAAGCTGTGCTATTCCCAAACTGGGAAACTGGAATCACCTGATTTGAAAGTGGGATAACTTCTTCATCCCAACTCCTATGAGATTTATTCAACTTCCTGGTGATTCTCCACCACTTTATGTATCCAAATCAAGCTTCTCACAAAGTGATTCATCCTGGTTTGATTGGAACGACGAAGAAGCTGTGCTATTCCCAAACTGGGAAACTGGAATCACCTGATTTGAAAGTGGGATAACTTCTTCATCCCAACTCCTATGAGATTTATTCAACTTCCTGGTGATTCTCCACCACTTTATGTATCCAAATCAAGCTTCTCACAAAGTGATTCATCCTGGTTTGATTGGAACGACGAAGAAGCTGTGCTATTCCCAAACTGGGAAACTGGAATCACCTGATTTGAAAGTGGGATAACTTCTTCATCCCAACTCCTATGAGATTTATTCAACTTCCTGGTGATTCTCCACCACTTTATGTATCCAAATCAAGCTTCTTACAAAGTGATTCATCCTGGTTTGATTGGAACGACGAAGAAGCTGTGCTATTCCCAAACTGGGAAACTGGAATCACCTGATTTGAAAGTGGGATAACTTCTTCATGCCAACTCCTATGAGATTTATTCAACTTCCTGGTGATTCTCCACCACTTTATGTATCCAAATCAAGCTTCTCACAAAGTGATTCATCCTGGTTTGATTGGAACGACGAAGAAGCTGTGCTATTCCCAAACTGGGAAACTGGAATCACCTGATTTGAAAGTGGGATAACTTCTTCATCCCAACTCCTATGAGATTTATTCAACTTCCTGGTGATTCTCCACCACTTTATGTATCCAAATCAAGCTTCTCACAAAGTGATTCATCCTGGTTTGATTGGAACGACGAAGAAGCTGTGCTATTCCCAAACTGGGAAACTGGAATCACCTGATTTGAAAGTGGGATAACTTCTTCATCCCAACTCCTATGAGATTTATTCAACTTCCTGGTGATTCTCCACCACTTTATGTATCCAAATCAAGCTTCTTACAAAGTGATTCATCCTGGTTTGATTGGAACGACGAAGAAGCTGTGCTATTCCCAAACTGGGAAACTGGAATCACCTGATTTGAAAGTGGGATAACTTCTTCATCCCAACTCCTATGAGATTTATTCAACTTCCTGGTGATTCTCCACCACTTTATGTATCCAAATCAAGCTTCTCACAAAGTGATTCATCCTGGTTTGATTGGAACGACGAAGAAGCTGTGCTATTCCCAAACTGGGAAACTGGAATCACCTGATTTGAAAGTGGGATAACTTCTTCATCCCAACTCCTATGAGATTTATTCAACTTCCTGGTGATTCTCCACCACTTTATGTATCCAAATCAAGCTTCTTACAAAGTGATTCATCCTGGTTTGATTGGAACGACGAAGAAGCTGTGCTATTCCCAAACTGGGAAACTGGAATCACCTGATTTGAAAGTGGGATAACTTCTTCATCCCAACTCCTATGAGATTTATTCAACTTCCTGGTGATTCTCCACCACTTTATGTATCCAAATCAAGCTTCTCACAAAGTGATTCATCCTGGTTTGATTGGAACGACGAAGAAGCTGTGCTATTCCCAAACTGGGAAACTGGAATCACCTGATTTGAAAGTGGGATAACTTCTTCATCCCAACTCCTATGAGATTTATTCAACTTCCTGGTGATTCTCCACCACTTTATGTATCCAAATCAAGCTTCTCACAAAGTGATTCATCCTGGTTTGATTGGAACGACGAAGAAGCTGTGCTATTCCCAAACTGGGAAACTGGAATCACCTGATTTGAAAGTGGGATAACTTCTTCATCCCAACTCCTATGAGATTTATTCAACTTCCTGGTGATTCTCCACCACTTTATGTATCCAAATCAAGCTTCTCACAAAGTGATTCATCCTGGTTTGATTGGAACGACGAAGAAGCTGTGCTATTCCCAAACTGGGAAACTGGAATCACCTGATTTGAAAGTGGGATAACTTCTTCATCCAACTCCTATGAGATTTATTCAACTTCCTGGTGATTCTCCACCACTTTATGTATCCAAATCAAGCTTCTCACAAAGTGATTCATCCTGGTTTGAATGGAACGACGAAGAAGCTGTCCTATTCCCAAACTGGGAAACTGGAATCACCTGATTTGAAAGTGGGATAACTTCTTCATCCCAACTCCTATGAGATTTATTCAACTTCCTGGTGATTCTCCACCACTTTATGTATCCAAATCAAGCTTCTCACAAAGTGATTCATCCTGGTTTGATTGGAACGACGAAGAAGCTGTGCTATTCCCAAACTGGGAAACTGGAATCACCTGATTTGAAAGTGGGATAACTTCTTCATCCCAACTCCTATGAGATTTATTCAACTTCCTGGTGATTCTCCACCACTTTATGTATCCAAATCAAGCTTCTCACAAAGTGATTCATCCTGGTTTGATTGGAACGACGAAGAAGCTGTGCTATTCCCAAACTGGGAAACTGGAATCACCTGATTTGAAAGTGGGATAACTTCTTCATCCCAACTCCTATGAGATTTATTCAACTTCCTGGTGATTCTCCACCACTTTATGTATCCAAATCAAGCTTCTCACAAAGTGATTCATCCTGGTTTGATTGGAACGACGAAGAAGCTGTGCTATTCCCAAACTGGGAAACTGGAATCACCTGATTTGAAAGTGGGATAACTTCTTCATCCCAACTCCTATGAGATTTATTCAACTTCCTGGTGATTCTCCACCACTTTATGTATCCAAATCAAGCTTCTCACAAAGTGATTCATCCTGGTTTGATTGGAACGACGAAGAAGCTGTGCTATTCCCAAACTGGGAAACTGGAATCACCTGATTTGAAAGTGGGATAACTTCTTCATCCCAACTCCTATGAGATTTATTCAACTTCCTGGTGATTCTCCACCACTTTATGTATCCAAATCAAGCTTCTCACAAAGTGATTCATCCTGGTTTGATTGGAACGACGAAGAAGCTGTGCTATTCCCAAACTGGGAAACTGGAATCACCTGATTTGAAAGTGGGATAACTTCTTCTAGTCAACTCCTATGAGATTTATTCAACTTCCTGGTGATTCTCCACCACTTTATGTATCCAAATCAAGCTTCTCACAAAGAGATTCATCCTGGTTTGATTGGAACGACGAAGAAGCTGTGCTATTCCCAAACTGGGAAACTGGAATCACCTGATTTGAAAGTGGGATAACTTCTTCATCCCAACTCCTATGAGATTTATTCAACTTCCTGGTGATTCTCCACCACTTTATGTATCCAAATCAAGCTTCTCACAAAGAGATTCATCCTGGTTTGATTGGAACGACGAAGAAGCTGTGCTATTCCCAAACTGGGAAACTGGAATCACCTGATTTGAAAGTGGGATAACTTCTTCATCCCAACTCCTATGAGATTTATTCAACTTCCTGGTGATTCTCCACCACTTTATGTATCCAAATCAAGCTTCTTACAAAGTGATTCATCCTGGTTTGATTGGAACGACGAAGAAGCTGTGCTATTCCCAAACTGGGAAACTGGAATCACCTGATTTGAAAGTGGGATAACTTCTTCTTGCCAACTCCTATGAGATTTATTCAACTTCCTGGTGATTCTCCACCACTTTATGTATCCAAATCAAGCTTCTCACAAAGTGATTCATCCTGGTTTGATTGGAACGACGAAGAAGCTGTGCTATTCCCAAACTGGGAAACTGGAATCACCTGATTTGAAAGTGGGATAACTTCTTCATCCCAACTCCTATGAGATTTATTCAACTTCCTGGTGATTCTCCACCACTTTATGTATCCAAATCAAGCTTCTCACAAAGTGATTCATCCTGGTTTGATTGGAACGACGAAGAAGCTGTGCTATTCCCAAACTGGGAAACTGGAATCACCTGATTTGAAAGTGGGATAACTTCTTCATCCCAACTCCTATGAGATTTATTCAACTTCCTGGTGATTCTCCACCACTTTATGTATCCAAATCAAGCTTCTCACAAAGTGATTCATCCTGGTTTGATTGGAACGACGAAGAAGCTGTCCTATTCCCAAACTGGGAAACTGGAATCACCTGATTTGAAAGTGGGATAACTTCTTCATCCCAACTCCTATGAGATTTATTCAACTTCCTGGTGATTCTCCACCACTTTATGTATCCAAATCAAGCTTCTCACAAAGTGATTCATCCTGGTTCGATTGGAACGACGAAGAAGCTGTGCTATTCCCAAACTGGGAAACTGGAATCACCTGATTTGAAAGTGGGATAACTTCTTCATCCCAACTCCTATGAGATTTATTCAACTTCCTGGTGATTCTCCACCACTTTATGTATCCAAATCAAGCTTCTCACAAAGTGATTCATCCTGGTTTGATTGGAACGACGAAGAAGCTGTGCTATTCCCAAACTGGGAAACTGGAATCACCTGATTTGAAAGTGGGATAACTTCTTCTTGCCAACTCCTATGAGATTTATTCAACTTCCTGGTGATTCTCCACCACTTTATGTATCCAAATCAAGCTTCTCACAAAGAGATTCATCCTGGTTTGATTGGAACGACGAAGAAGCTGTGCTATTCCCAAACTGGGAAACTGGAATCACCTGATTTGAAAGTGGGATAACTTCTTCATCCCAACTCCTATGAGATTTATTCAACTTCCTGGTGATTCTCCACCACTTTATGTATCCAAATCAAGCTTCTCACAAAGTGATTCATCCTGGTTTGATTGGAACGACGAAGAAGCTGTGCTATTCCCAAACTGGGAAACTGGAATCACCTGATTTGAAAGTGGGATAACTTCTTCTAGCCAACTCCTATGAGATTTATTCAACTTCCTGGTGATTCTCCACCACTTTATGTATCCAAATCAAGCTTCTCACAAAGAGATTCATCCTGGTTTGATTGGAACGACGAAGAAGCTGTCCTATTCCCAAACTGGGAAACTGGAATCACCTGATTTGAAAGTGGGATAACTTCTTCATCCCAACTCCTATGAGATTTATTCAACTTCCTGGTGATTCTCCACCACTTTATGTATCCAAATCAAGCTTCTCACAAAGATATTCATCCTGGTTTGATTGGAACGACGAAGAAGCTGTGCTATTCCCAAACTGGGAAACTGGAATCACCTGATTTGAAAGTGGGATAACTTCTTCATCCCAACTCCTATGAGATTTATTCAACTTCCTGGTGATTCTCCACCACTTTATGTATCCAAATCAAGCTTCTCACAAAGTGATTCATCCTGGTTTGATTGGAACGACGAAGAAGCTGTGCTATTCCCAAACTGGGAAACTGGAATCACCTGATTTGAAAGTGGGATAACTTCTTCATCCCAACTCCTATGAGATTTATTCAACTTCCTGGTGATTCTCCACCACTTTATGTATCCAAATCAAGCTTCTCACAAAGTGATTCATCCTGGTTTGATTGGAACGACGAAGAAGCTGTGCTATTCCCAAACTGGGAAACTGGAATCACCTGATTTGAAAGTGGGATAACTTCTTCTAGCCAACTCCTATGAGATTTATTCAACTTCCTGGTGATTCTCCACCACTTTATGTATCCAAATCAAGCTTCTCACAAAGAGATTCATCCTGGTTTGATTGGAACGACGAAGAAGCTGTCCTATTCCCAAACTGGGAAACTGGAATCACCTGATTTGAAAGTGGGATAACTTCTTCATCCCAACTCCTATGAGATTTATTCAACTTCCTGGTGATTCTCCACCACTTTATGTATCCAAATCAAGCTTCTCACAAAGTGATTCATCCTGGTTTGATTGGAACGACGAAGAAGCTGTGCTATTCC
The DNA here is from genome assembly GCF_020379485.1 of Brassica napus. Classification (NCBI taxonomy): domain Eukaryota; kingdom Viridiplantae; phylum Streptophyta; class Magnoliopsida; order Brassicales; family Brassicaceae; genus Brassica; species Brassica napus. Next base: position 24,223 of record NW_026015118.1, read on the forward strand.
CAAACTGGGAAACTGGAATCACCTGATTTGAAAGTGGGATAACTTCTTCTAGCCAACTCCTATGAGATTTATTCAAATTCCTGGTGATTCTCCACCACTTTATGTATCCAAATCAAGCTTCTCACAAAGTGATTCATCCTGGTTTGATTGGAACGACGAAGAAGCTGTCCTATTCCCAAACTGGGAAACTGGAAGCACCTGATTTGAAAGTGGGATAACTTCTTCATCCCGACTCCTATGAGATTTATTCAACTTCCTGGTGATTCTCACCACTTTATGTATCCAAATAAAGCTTCTTACAAAGTGATTCATCTTGGTTTGATTGGAACGACGAAGAAGCTGTGTTATTCCCAAACTGGGAAACTGGAAGCACTTGATTTGAAAGTGGGATAACTTCTTCATCCCAACTCCTATGAGATTTATTCAACTTCCTGGTGATTCTCAAACTGGGAAACTGGAAGCACTTAATCACTCTTTAATCACCAAATCTAATACTTGGTACAGAAAGCTTAGTACAACTCTCAATGGGAGAGGGTTCAGGAAGTCTGAACTAGATCATACACTCTTCACACTGGTTGGACCATCAGGGATCATAGTGATTTTGGTGTATGTGGATGATTTGATTATCACAGGGAGTGATAAGGCTGGGATTAAAGCCACCAAAGAGTTTCTCAAGTCTGTGTTTGATATTAAAGACTTGGGAGAGATGAAGTATTTTTTGGGGATTGAGATATGCAGATCTAAGGAGGGTTTGTTTATGTCTCAAAGGAAGTATACTATGGATATGCTGAAGGAGACTGATGTGCTTGGAGGGAAGATAGCTAAGACACCTCTTGAGGAAGGGTATAAGGTCTTGCGTGAGGGGGAGGTTGAAGAGAACCAGTTGTTTGAGGATGCTAAGCTGTATAGGAGGATGGTGGGTAAGCTGATCTACTTGACTATCACCAGACCTGATATATGCTTTGCTGTGAATCAAGTGAGCCAACATATGCAGGCTTCCAGTTTCCCAGTTTGGATAAATCTCATAGGAGTTGGGATGAAGAAGTTATCCCACTTTCAAATCAAGTGCTTCCAGTTTCCCAGTTTGAGAATAACACAGCTTCTTCGTCGTTCCAATCAAACCAAGATGAATCACTTTGTAAGAAGCTTGATTTGGATACATAAAGTGGTGGAGAATCACCAGGAAGTTGAATAAATCTCATAGGTATTAGATTTGGTGATTAAAGAGTGATTAAGCCTAATCTGAGAATTAAAGAGATTGGAGATTAAGAACAAGAGAGAGACTTAAGAGAGAGAGACTCAAAACTCCATTAATTAATACTGATGAGGGTTTACAAGTATATAAAGAGAGAGCAACAAGTAATTTCGAAATGTATAAGCATGTGTAGTCAAAGGACAGGCTGGAACTCCTTTTGAATCACTTGGCTGTGCTTTCTCACATGCTTGCACTAGTAGAAAAGCATCCTCTCCTTTCCAGCATCATACAGGCTGTCAAACTGCTCCCTTATCCTTCCTTATCCTCTTTGGTCGAGTTTACTCTCTTCTCTTCACTAAGTTACCTTCTCATCTCATCAGATAACTTCCCAAGTAGTTACTGTGGTTAAACTAAAGTTACCACAGTAAAACTCCAAAGTTACTGTCTGCTCCAACTCTCTTCCCCTCTCAATATATCAACTCTTTATTCTCTCATCTCAACACTCCCCCTCAAGCTTGACCATGTGGAACAAGTCAAGCTTGGAAGGACCATGAGATCTCCCTCATTAAAACCTCATTAAAGAAAACCCATTGGGACAAAACCTTAATGAGGAAAAAGAGTAGAGATCACATGATCAGGAGAGTGTATAGACTAGCCCTTAGGCGAGAGATCAATGAGTCCTAACCTGATGTGTATGGACTCCATTGTCTTTTGCCTTGCTGCCTTTGTGAACACATCTGCTAACTGATCCTCACTCCGAGTATAACAAGGTAGAATCACCCCAAGAATCATCATCTGCCTCACCTTGTGACAATCAACCTCAATGTGCTTTGTTCTCTCATGGAACACAGAATTAGATGCAATGTGGATAGCTGCTTGATTATCACAATGCATTGTCATTGGCGTTGCTTGAATAATCTCCAGATGCTTCAAAATCCCTTTTATCCACACTAGCTCATTTGTAAGCTTCAGCATTGCTCTATACTCGGCCTCAGCACTGGAACAAGACACTACCTTCTGCTTCTTACTCTTCCAAGTGACCAAGTTACCACCAATGAATGTACAATAGCCTGTGGTTGATCTTCTATCTGCTCGGTCCCCAGCCCAATCTGCATCACAGTAGCCTACAACCTCAGTACTCTTGTTACATCCCATCCATACTCCAAGACCAGTAGTTCCATTCAGATACATCAAGATCCTTTCCACCATCCGCCAGTGGTGCTCCTTAGGAACTTGCATGTGTTGACTGACTTGATTCACCGCAAAGCACACATCAGGTCTAGTAATGGTAAGATAAATCAACTTCCCCACTAGCTTCCTATAAAGCTTAGGATCATGGAATGGCTTGCTATCCTCAATCTCCCCCTCACGTGGAACCTTGTAACCATCCTCCATTGGCATCTTGGCTGTCTTTCCTCCATAGGCATCTGCTCCCTTCAATAGATCAATCACATACTTCCTTTGAGACATAAACAATCCTTCCTTTGATCTGCATATCTCAATCCCAAGAAAATACTTCATTTCCCCCAAGTCTTTAATCTCAAAGCTTGCCTTGAGATACTCCTTTGTAGCCTTGATGCCTTCCTTATCACTGCCTGTGATGATGATATCATCCACATACACAAGCAATACCACAATACCAGATGAGGTGGTTAGGGTAAAGAGAGTGTGATCCAATTCTGACTTTCTGAACCCTCTCCCATTCAGTGTAGTACTCAACTTGTTGTACCACGCCCTTGGAGACTGCTTGAGACCATAGATAGCTTTCCTCAACCTCAACACATTACCCTTCTTTACTAGATGTTCAAGACCTGGTGGTGGATGCATGTATACTTCATCTTCCAACTCTCCTTGAAGGAATGCATTCTTCACATCCATTTGCCACAAATCCCACTCAAGATTCACAGCTAAAGATAATACAATCCTGATAGTATGAAGTATTAGATTTGGTGATTTAAAGAGTGATTAAGCCTAATCCGAGAATTAAAGAGATTGGAGATTAAGAACAAGAGAGAGACTTAAGAGAGAGAGACTCAAAACTCCATTAATTAATACTGATGAGGGTTTACAAGTATATAAAGAGAGAGCAACAAGGAATTTCGAAAAGTATAAGCATGTGTAGTCAAAGGACAGGCTGGAACTCCTTTTGAATCACTTGGCTGTGCTTTCTCACATGCTTGCACTAGTAGAAAAGCATCCTCTCCTTTCCAGCATCATACAGGCTGTCAAAGTGCTCCCTTATCCTTCCTTATCCTCTTTGGTCGACTTTACTCTCTTCCCTTCACTAAGTTACCTTCTCATGCCATCAGATAACTTCCCAAGTTGTTACTGTGGTTAAACTAAAGTTACCACAGTAAAACTCCAAAGTTACTGTCTACTCCAACTCTCTTCCTCTCTCAATATATCAACTCTTTATTCTCTCATCTCAACACTCCCCCTCAAGCTTGACCATGTGGAACAAGTCAAGCTTGGAAGGACCATGAGATCTCCCTCATTAAAACCTCATTAAAGAAAACCCATTGGGACAAAACCTTAATGAGGAAAAAGAGTAGAGATCACATGATCAGGAGAGTGTATAGACTAGCCCTTAGGCGAGAGATCAATGAGTCCTAACCTGATGTGTATGGACTCCATTGTCTTTTGCCTTGCTGCCTTTGTGAACACATCTGCTAACTGATCCTCACTCCGAGTATAACAAGGTAGAATCACCCCAAGAATCATCATCTGCCTCACCTTGTGACAATCAACCTCAATGTGCTTTGTTCTCTCATGGAACACAGAGTTAGATGCAATGTGGATAGCTGCTTGATTATCACAATGCATTGTCATTGGCGTTGCTTGAATAATCTCCAGATGCTTCAAAATCCCTTTTATCCACACTAGCTCATTTGTAAGCTTCAGCATTGCTCTATACTCGGCCTCAGCACTGGAACAAGACACTACCTTCTGCTTCTTACTCTTCCAAGTGACCAAGTTACCACCAATGAATGTACAATAGCCTGTGGTTGATCTTCTATCTGCTCGGTCCCCAGCCCAATCTGCATCACAGTAGCCTACAACCTCAGTACTCTTGTTACATCCCATCCATACTCCAAGACCAGTAGTTCCATTCAGATACATCAAGATCCTTTCCACCATCCGCCAGTGGTGCTCCTTAGGAACTTGCATGTGTTGACTGACTTGATTCACCGCAAAGCACACATCAGGTCTAGTAATGGTAAGATAAATCAACTTCCCCACTAGCTTCCTATACAGCTTAGGATCATGGAATGGCTTGCTATCCTCAATCTCCCCCTCACGTGGAACCTTGTAACCATCCTCCATTGGCATCTTGGCTGTCTTTCCTCCATAGGCATCTGCTCCCTTCAATAGATCAATCACATACTTCCTTTGAGACATAAACAATCCTTCCTTTGATCTGCATATCTCAATCCCAAGAAAATACTTCATTTCCCCCAAGTCTTTAATCTCAAAGCTTGCCTTGAGATACTCCTTTGTAGCCTTGATGCCTTCCTTATCACTGCCTGTGATGATGATATCATCCACATACACAAGCAATACCACAATACCAGATGAGGTGGTTAAGGTAAAGAGAGTGTGATCCAATTCTGACTTTCTGAACCCTCTCCCATTCAGTGTAGTAAACTTGTTGTACCACGCCCTTGGAGACTGCTTGAGACCATAGATAGCTTTCCTCAACCTCAACACATTACCCTTCTTTACTAGATGTTCAAGACCTGGTGGTGGATGCATGTATACTTCATCTTCCAACTCTCCTTGAAGGAATGCATTCTTCACATCCATTTGCCACAAATCCCACTCAAGATTCACAGCTAAAGATAATACAATCCTGATAGTATGAAGTTTAGCCACAGGAGCAAAGGTCTCAACATAGTCCTCACCATATGTCTGAGTAAATCCTCTTGCCACCAACCTAGACTTGCGCCTCTCTATTCTTCCATCAGGATGAAACTTGATTGTGAACACCCATTTACTAGTCACTGCCTTCTTCCCTTTAGGCAGCTCACTCTCATACCATGTTTCATTCTTAATCATGGCTCCGGACTCATCAGCAACTGAATCTCTCCACTCCTTTAAAGCCATAGCTTCTTCATATGTCCTTGGAATATAGCTCTCATCCAAGCTTACTGTGAAGGCTGTATGCTCGTCCGGAAACTCTGCAAAGGAACACATAGCTTGAGAAGGATGCTCCACAGCCTGGGCATTGTAGTACACTCTCGTGTTTACCCAGTTGGAAGCATCTCTCTTCACCCTTGTGCTCCTCCTTAGCTCCTGAACTTGTTCTTCTTGTGGCTCTTGCCCATCTTCACTTGATTGAGCACCACTCTCATTTGACCCATCAGGATCTACTTCCCAATCTCCACTAGACTGAGTACCACTCTCATCTGAGCCAGTAGACTCTCTTTGCCCATCTCCACTAGACTGAGCACCACTCTCTACTTCCTGTGTCACCTCTTGATTATGCTGGCCTGAATCTTCTTGATTGTGCACTTGCTCATGAGATTCAGTTCCATTCCCCCTCTCATGATCAAGAGGAGTTGTTCTTTCAGCTTCACTAGTAGGATTGGAAGACTCTCTTCTTCCAGATTCCTGATCCTGGGATAACCCTATCCCTAGCTTCTCCAACAGCACCCTCAGTGTTGTTGCTCTATCAGATGGAGCTTGAGACAAATCCTTCAGATTTTCCCACTCCTTTTCTTCATAATACCCTTTGGATTCAATAAACTTCACTTCTCTAGATACCATCACTCTCCTTGCTTCAGGATCATAGCACTTGTATCCCTTCTGAGTGATAGAGTATCCAATAAACATTGCCTTAGTACTCTTTGCCTCCAGCTTGTTTCTCTGTTCTCCTGGAGTCATGACATAGCATACACACCCAAATACTCGTAGGTGATCAATAAAAGGCTTGCTCTTATTCAGCACCTCAAATGGAGACAGATTCTTCAGTATCTTGGTTGGGACCCGGTTGATGAGGTAGCAAGCAGTCTGAACAGCATCTCCCCAAAATCTTTTTGGGACATTTGCATGAAACATCATCGACCTAGCAACCTCCATCAAGTGCCTATTCTTCCTCTCAGCTACACCATTCTGCTGTGGTGTGTAGGGACAACTGGTCTGATGCACAATCCCATGCTTGGCTAGATGACTCTTGAAGGCATTGCTGATGTATTCACCTCCGTTGTCTGATCTCAGTACCTTCACAGTAGCATTGTATTGATTAGATACATATGCTTGGAAGTTCATAAACGCTTCTAGCACCTTATCTTTAGATGGAAGCAATGTGAGCCATGTATACTTAGACTTCTCATCAATGAATGTCACAAAGTATTTATGGCTGTCTCTAGACATGCATGGAGCGGTCCACACATCCGAGTGAACTAGATCAAAGCAATGCTCATAAGTAGTCTTAGATGTTGGGAAAACAGTCCTACAATGCTTTCCTAATATGCATGCTTCACAATCCAAGTGATTGAATGACATATTAGGGATTATCAATTCAATGGCACGAGCATGAGGATGTCCTAATCTAGCATGCCAAGTAATACTATCAATCTTCTCAGCAGTACTACTCAAGCAAATAGAATCAAAGGGATTAGAGGTCTTAGCCAAGTCGAGGTGGTATAGCTGATTTTTGCTGTCTCCTCTGCCAATGACTCTCCCAGTCTTCAAATCTTGAAACTCAACTTCATCAGGTCTGAATACTACTTGACAATCAAGATCAATGGTAGCTTTCTTCACAGATAATAGATTTGAAGTGAACTGAGGCATGTAGAAGGCAGCCGTGTCCTTCTCAAACAGTTTGAGCTTTCCCACTCCTTCTATTGGGATCATAGCACCATTAGCTATCCTAACACTCCCTGTTGCAGCCTTGATCTCACTTATAAGCCTCCTATCACTGATCATATGATGACTTGCTCCAGAATCAATCACCATGGGTTTAGAAGCTCCGGATTGTATAGCATGCTTCTTGCTTGCTGCTAAGGCTTGTACATGTTCCATGAACACTCTCCATTCCTTCCTGGTGATGCGATCATCAGCTCCACTCCCTTTCTCCTGCTCTCTTAACACCCCACTGTCTTCTACTGATTCCCCCATGTAGGCTGAGTAAGAACACTCTCCCACAACTCTCTTTCTACCCTTTCCTATGTTGATAGAAGCTTTGGATAGCATTCTGCACCTTCTCTTCTTCCGGAAGCCCTCACTCCTACTCCCGGTTAGCCTCCATGAGCCCTCACTCCTACTCATGGTTAGCTTCTGGAAGCTCTCACTCCTACTCCCAGTTGGCTTCCATGAGCTCTCACTCCTACTCATGGTTAGCCTCTCATCATCTCTCATTATCTCATACGCCCTTCTTATAAGCCCACAAATCTCTTCCATTTCCGGAAGCTGTTCCCCTCTTAGAACCATCTCTACCAGCCACCCATATGATGACTCCATGCTCGCCAAGAGCTTCAAGACCGTCTCTTGCTCTTGTGTAGCATCCCCATCCACATGGGATCTCAACCCTTGTAGTTCAACCCACAAATGTTGTAGCTTCCTCACATGGTTATTGAACTCTTCTCTTCCTGGTTTACCTCCACTAATCACCTTCTTGACTTCATACACTCTCCTAAGACTGATCTTGTTCTCATAAACATCTTCAATCTTCTCAAGCAGTGTACTTTCTTCAAGACTAAAGCAATTTCCACTTGTTTCTCTTGCTGTCTGATCTTTCTCAGCAGCTTTACCCTTCAAAGACTCTTCCTTCTCATGGTTTCTCCAAACTCCACACCTCTTCAGAGTCGTTTTCATTTGTGAGAACCACCCCCACTCATTCCCTCTCTCTTCCTTCTCTTCACGCCTTGCTGAACCACAAGCTAGACCCATCTTCTGACCTTGTCAAACACCTAAAGGGACTCCCTTGAAGCTGACTCTCCAAAAGAAACACCAACAGACACAAACTTGACTTTTAAAGGATCTAGCTCTTGAAAAACTCAAGAACTCTCAAGAACACTCAAGAACACTCAAGAACATTTAGAAAAACGAAATCACTCTCTCCTTTTAAAGGAACCTGGCTCTGATACCATATTAGATTTGGTGATTTAAAGAGTGATTAAGCCTAATCTGAGAATTAAAGAGATTGGAGATTAAGAACAAGAGAGAGACTTAAGAGAGAGAGACTCAAAACTCCATTAATTAATACTGATGAGGGTTTACAAGTATATAAAGAGAGAGCAACAAGGAATTTCGAAATGTATAAGCATGTGTAGTCAAAGGACAGGCTGGAACTCCTTTTGAATCACTTGGCTGTGCTTTCTCACATGCTTGCACTAGTAGAAAAGCATCCTCTCCTTTCCAGCATCATACAGGCTGTCAAAGTGCTCCCTTATCCTTCCTTATCCTCTTTGGTCGACTTTACTCTCTTCCCTTCACTAAGTTACCTTCTCATGCCATCAGATAACTTCCCAAGTTGTTACTGTGGTTAAACTAAAGTTACCACAGTAAAACTCCAAAGTTACTGTCTACTCCAACTCTCTTCCTCTCTCAATATATCAACTCTTTATTCTCTCATCTCAACATGAAGTTTAGCCACAGGAGCAAAGGTCTCAACATAGTCCTCACCATATGTCTGAGTAAATCCTCTTGCCACCAACCTAGACTTGCGCCTCTCTATTCTTCCATCAGGATGAAACTTGATTGTGAACACCCATTTACTAGTCACTGCCTTCTTCCCTTTAGGCAGCTCACTCTCATACCATGTTTCATTCTTAATCATGGCTCCGGACTCATCAGCAACTGAATCTCTCCACTCCTTTAAAGCCATAGCTTCTTCATATGTCCTTGGAATATAGCTCTCATCCAAGCTTACTGTGAAGGCTATATGCTCGTCCGGAAACTCTGCAAAGGAACACATAGCTTGAGAAGGATGCTCCACAGCCTGGGCATTGTAGTACACTCTCGTGTTTACCCAGTTGGAAGCATCTCTTTTCACCCTTGTGCTCCTCCTTAGCTCCTGAACTTGTTCTTCTTGTGTTTCTTGCCTATCTTCACTTGATTGAGCACCACTCTCATTTGACCCATCAGGATCTACTTCCCAATCTCCACTAGACTGAGTACCACTCTCATCTGAGCCAGTAGACTCTCTTTGCCCATCTCCACTAGACTGAGCACCACTCTCTACTTCCTGTGTCACCTCTTGATTATGCTGGCCTGAATCTTCTTGATTGTGCACTTGCTCATGAGATTCAGTTCCATTCCCCCTCTCATGATCAAGAGGAGTTGTTCTTTCAGCTTCACTAGTAGGATTGGAAGACTCTCTTCTTCCAGATTCCTGATCCTGGGATAACCCTATCCCTAGCTTCTCCAACAGCACCCTCAGTGTTGTTGCTCTATCAGATGGAGCTTGAGACAAATCCTTCAGATTTTCCCACTCCTTTTCTTCATAATACCCTTTGGATTCAATAAACTTCACTTCTCTAGATACCATCACTCTCCTTGCTTCAGGATCATAGCACTTGTATCCCTTCTGAGTGATAGAGTATCCAATAAACATTGCCTTAGTACTCTTTGCCTCCAGCTTGTTTCTCTGTTCTCCTGGAGTCATGACATAGCATACACACCCAAATACTCGTAGGTGATCAATAAAAGGCTTGCTCTTATTCAGCACCTCAAATGGAGACAGATTCTTCAGTATCTTGGTTGGGACCCGGTTGATGAGGTAGCAAGCAGTCTGAACAGCATCTCCCCAAAATCTTTTTGGGACATTTGCATGAAACATCATCGACCTAGCAACCTCCATCAAGTGCCTATTCTTCCTCTCAGCTACACCATTCTGCTGTGGTGTGTAGGGACAACTGGTCTGATGCACAATCCCATGCTTGGCTAGATGACTCTTGAAGGCATTGCTGATGTATTCACCTCCGTTGTCTGATCTCAGTACCTTCACAGTAGCATTGTATTGATTAGATACATATGCTTGGAAGTTCATAAACGCTTCTAGCACCTTATCTTTAGATGGAAGCAATGTGAGCCATGTATACTTAGACTTCTTATCAATGAATGTCACAAAGTATTTATGGCTGTCTCTAGACATGCATGGAGCGGTCCACACATCCGAGTGAACTAGATCAAAGCAATGCTCATAAGTAGTCTTAGATGTTGGGAAAACAGTCCTACAATGCTTTCCTAATATGCATGCTTCACAATCCAAGTGATTGAATGACATATTAGGGATTATCAATTCAATGGCACGAGCATGAGGATGTCCTAATCTAGCATGCCAAGTAATACTATCAATCTTCTCAGCAGTACTACTCAAGCAAATAGAATCAAAGGGATTAGAGGTCTTAGCCAAGTCGAGGTGGTATAGCTGATTTTTGCTGTCTCCTCTGCCAATGACTCTCCCAGTCTTCAAATCTTGAAACTCAACTTCATCAGGTCTGAATACTACTTGACAATCAAGATCAATGGTAGCTTTCTTCACAGATAATAGATTTGAAGTGAACAGAGGCATGTAGAAGGCAGCCGTGTCCTTCTCAAACAGTTTGAGCTTTCCCACTCCTTCTATTGGGATCATAGCACCATTAGCTATCCTAACACTCCCTGTTGCAGCCTTGATCTCACTTATAAGCCTCCTATCACTGATCATATGATGACTTGCTCCAGAATCAATCACCATGGGTTTAGAAGCTCCGGATTGTATAGCATGCTTCTTGCTTGCTGTTAAGGCTTGTACATGTTCCATGAACACTCTCCATTCCTTCCTGGTGATGCGATCATCAGCTCCACTCCCTTTCTCCTGCTCTCTTAACACCCCACTGTCTTCTACTGATTCCCCCATGTAGGCTGAGTAAGAACACTCTCCCACAACTCTCTTTCTACCCTTTCCTATGTTGATAGAAGCTTTGGATAGCATTCTGCACCTTCTCTTCTTCCGGAAGCCCTCACTCCTACTCCCGGTTAGCCTCCATGAGCCCTCACTCCTACTCATGGTTAGCTTCTGGAAGCTCTCACTCCTACTCCCAGTTGGCTTCCATGAGCTCTCACTCCTACTCATGGTTAGCCTCTCATCATCTCTCATTATCTCATACGCCCTTCTTATAAGCCCACAAATCTCTTCCATTTCCGGAAGCTGTTCCCCTCTTAGAACCATCTCTACCAGCCACCCATATGATGACTCCATGCTCGCCAAGAGCTTCAAGACCGTCTCTTGCTCTTGTGTAGTATCCCCATCCACATGGGATCTCAACCCTTGTAGTTCAACCCACAAATGTTGTAGCTTCCTCACATGGTTATTGAACTCTTCTCTTCCTGGTTTACCTCCACTAATCACCTTCTTGACTTCATACACTCTCCTAAGACTGATCTTGTTCTCATAAACATCTTCAATCTTCTCAAGCAGTGTACTTTCTTCAAGACTAAAGCAATTTCCACTTGTTTCTCTTGCTGTCTGATCTTTCTCAGCAGCTTTACCCTTCAAAGACTCTTCCTTCTCATGGTTTCTCCAAACTCCACACCTCTTCAGAGTCGTTTTCATTTGTGAGAACCACCCCCACTCATTCCCTCTCTCTTCCTTCTCTTCACGCCTTGCTGAACCACAAGCTAGACCCATCTTCTGACCTTGTCAAACACCTAAAGGGACTCCCTTGAAGCTGACTCTCCAAAAGAAACACCAACAGACACAAACTTGACTTTTAAAGGATCTAGCTGTTGAAAAACCTCAAGAACTCTCAAGAACACTCAAGAACACTCAAGAACATTTAGAAAAACGAAATCACTCTCTCCTTTTAAAGGAACCTGGCTCTGATACCATATTAGATTTGGTGATTAAAGAGTGATTAAGCCTAATCTGAGAATTAAAGAGATTGGAGATTAAGAACAAGAGAGAGACTTAAGAGAGAGAGACTCAAAACTCCATTAATTAATACTGATGAGGGTTTACAAGTATATAAAGAGAGAGCAACAAGTAATTTCGAAATGTATAAGCATGTGTAGTCAAAGGACAGGCTGGAACTCCTTTTGAATCACTTGGCTGTGCTTTCTCACATGCTTGCACTAGTAGAAAAGCATCCTCTCCTTTCCAGCATCATACAGGCTGTCAAACTGCTCCCTTATCCTTCCTTATCCTCTTTGGTCGAGTTTACTCTCTTCTCTTCACTAAGTTACCTTCTCATCTCATCAGATAACTTCCCAAGTAGTTACTGTGGTTAAACTAAAGTTACCACAGTAAAACTCCAAAGTTACTGTCTGCTCCAACTCTCTTCCCCTCTCAATATATCAACTCTTTATTCTCTCATCTCAACACCAAGCTCTAGGAGACTGCTTCAGCCCATATATAGCCTTCTTCAATCTCAAAACATTCCCTGGCTTTACTAGATGCTCAAGACCAGGAGGTGGATGCATGTATACTTCATCTTCAAGTTCACCTTGCAAGAAAGCATTCTTCACATCCATTTGCCACAAATCCCACTCCAAGTTTGTTGCAATAGATAACACAATTCGAATTGTGTGAAGCTTGGCCACTGGTGCAAAGGTATCAATGTAATCTTCCCCATAAGTCTGTGTAAATCCTCTTGCAACCAGCCTAGTCTTGCGCCTATCTATCTCCCCATTTGCAAGGTACTTGATGGTGAAGATCCATCTGCTTGAAACTGCCTTCTTCCTTTTAGGTAACTCACTCTCATACCAAGTATCATTCCTGATCATTGCATCCCTTTCATCTCCTACTGAATCTCTCCAAACCTTGTGCTTCATAGCTTCTTCATAAGATCTTGGTATCTCATTCTCATCCAAGTTACACATAAACACCATGTGCTCTTCTGGAAACTCTGCAAAGGAACACACGGCTTGAGAGGGATGCTCCACAGCCTGGGCATTGTAGTACACTCTCGTGTTTACCCAGTTGGAAGGATCCCTCCTTATCCTTGTGCTCCTCCGCAAGGTCTCAACCTGTTCTTCAGCCTGAACATTCTCTTGTGCTTCCTCTCTTAAACCAGTAGGTTCTCCCTGCTCATTTCCACCTGACTGAGCTTCACTCTCTACTTCCTGTGTCTCCTCCTGATCATGCTGACCTGAATCCTCTTGGTTATGCTCCTGCTCCCCTGATTCAGATCCATTCCCCCTCTCATGATCAAGAGGGGTTGTTCCTCCAGCTTCTCCAGTTTGATTAGAAGGTCCGGTTCTTCCTGGTTCCTGATCTTGGGATAATCCTATCCCTAGCCTCTCCAACAACACTCTCAATGTTGTTGCCTTCTCTGATGGAGCTCGGGACAGATCCTCTAGGTCTTCCCATTTCTTCTCCTCATAATACCCTTTAGACTCAACAAACTTCACTTCTCTAGATACCATAACCCTCCTAGTTATTGGATCATAACATTTGTAGCCTTTCTGAGTGATTGAGTACCCAATGAACATAGCTTTAGTACTCTTTGCTTCTAGCTTGTTCCTTCTTTCTCCGGGAATCATCACATAACATAAGCACCCAAAGACTCTCAAATGATCAATGTGTGGCTTGGCCTTGTTCAATACTTCAAAGGGAGACAGTTTCTTCAAGACACGGGTTGGCACTCTATTGATGAGATAGCAAGCAGTCTGAACAGCATCACTCCAAAACCTCTTAGGGACATTCATGTGGAACATGATTGATCTCGCAACCTCCATCAAATGTCTGTTCTTCCTCTCAGCCACCCCATTTTGTTGTGGTGTGTAAGGACAGCTAGTTTGTTGCACAATCCCATGCTTTGCAAGATGACTCTTGAAAGCATTGCTCGTGTATTCTCCTCCATTATCAGACCTCAGAATCCTCACAGTGGCATTGTACTGATTAGTAACATATGCTTGGAAGTTCATGAAGGCTTCTAGGACTCTGTCTTTGGAGGGAATCATGGTGATCCATGTGTATGACTTTTAGAGTAATGAAGAGTAATCTGAGTGTTTAAGAGAGATTAGAGAAGAACTGAGTGTAGAGAGTAAGATAAGAGATCGAGACTAAGAATAAGCCATGGAGGCAAAGATAATCAGAACTGTCTAATCTTTATTATGGATGAGGTTACAATATATATAGGAGAGACATTAGGGCTTTCAAGTAAGGGAAATGGCACTAGTCTAAGCATGTGTAGTCAAGGTCAGAAAGTAACACACGCGTTTGGCTTTACAGCCTGTCCAAGAGCTGGATAGATAAGGTGCGCTCCAACCTTATCCATAAACGGTCTGATCCGTTCCAAACCTTCCGTGTCTGATGGTGGCTTTGCCTTCCATCCTCCTTCTCCTTTACGTTCTCTTATCTGTACGGTCATGCCCTATCCGTACATGCCATGCCCTAACTTTGCACAACCTTTAAATAGACTTTAAAGGTGATTCAAGTCATCATGGTCGAGGTGATCCGTACTGGCCGTACACTGGCCGTACCGTCCGTACACACGCCGTCCGTTCCCTCTCCCATTACTCTCCTAACTCCTCCTCTCTTATCATAATGGCTTCCTCATCTCAACACTCCCCCTCAAGCTTAGCTTTGTGAAAGCCTAAGCTTGGACAGCCATGAGATCTTCCTCATTAAAAACCTTACCAAGGAAAACCCATTGGGATAAAACCTTGATAAGGGAAAAAGAGTAAAGACCTCACAGCCAAAGGGGATCAGCTCCTTCTCTTCCCAAGATCAATGAGGCCCAACCTGATGTGAATGGACTCCATTGTCTTCTGTCTTGCAGCCTTGGTGAACACATCCGCTAACTGATCTTCACTTCTTGTGTAGCATGGCAAGATAACTCCTAAGATGATCATCTGTCTCACCTTGTGGCAATCCACTTCAATGTGCTTGGTTCTCTCATGGAACACCGAGTTGGAGGCAATGTGGATGGCAGCTTGGTTATCACAATGCATTGTCATTGGCGTGGCTTGATCAATCTCCAAATGCTTCAAGATGCCCTTGATCCACACCAGCTCGTTGGTCAGCTTCAGCATAGCTCTATACTCAGCTTCTGCACTTGAACAAGACACCACCTTCTGCTTCTTGCTCTTCCAAGTAACCAAGTTGCCTCCAATGAATGTGCAATAGCCTGTGGTTGATCTCCTGTCTGCTCTATCACCAGCCCAATCCGCATCACAGTATCCAACCACTTCAGTGCTCCCATTGCAACCCATCCATACTCCTTGATCAGGTGAGCCGTTGAGATACATCAAGATCCTCTCCACCATGCGCCAATGATGTTCCTTAGGCACTTGCATGTGTTGACTCACCTGATTCACAGCAAAGCAAATGTCAGGCCTAGTTATTGTAAGGTAAATCAATTTACCAACTAGCTTTCTATAGAGTTTAGGATCCTGATAAGGCTTGCTGTCTTCAATCTCCCCCTCTCGTGGGACTTTGTAGCCATCCTCCATAGGCATCCTTGCTGTCTTGCCTCCATAAGCACCTGCACCTTTCAAAAGATCAAGTGTATACTTCCTTTGGGACATGAACAAACCTTCCTTGGATCTACATATCTCAATTCCAAGAAAGTATTTCATTTCTCCCAAGTCTTTAATCTCAAACATGGACTTAAGGAACTCCTTGGTTGCTATGATACCTTCCTTATCACTTCCTGTGATAATGATATCATCAACATACACAAGGAGTGCAATCATACCTGAGGAAGTAGTGAGAGTGAAGAGGGTGTGGTCTAGTTCAGACTTCTTGAAGCCTCGGCCATTCAGAGTAGTACTCAGCTTGTTGTACCAAGCTCTTGGTGATTGCTTCAGTCCATAGATAGCTTTCTTCAGTCTCAACACATTCCCTCTCTTCACTAAGTGTTCCAAGCCTGGAGGTGGATGCATATACACTTCATCCTCCAGCTCTCCTTGTAGAAATGCATTCTTCACATCCATTTGCCATAAGCCCCATCCAAGGTTCACAGCTAAGCTTAAGACAATCCGGATTGTGTGAAGTTTAGCTACTGGTGCAAAGGTCTCAATGTAATCTTCTCCATAAGTTTGAGTAAAGCCTCTTGCAACCAATCTTGACTTCTTCCTCTCCACCTTTCCATCAGCCTTATACTTGATTGTGAAGATCCATCTACTAGTCACCGCCTTCTTCCCTTTTGGTAACTCACTCTCATACCATGTATCATTCTTGATCATAGCTCCTGCCTCAGCTCCAACTGATTCCTTCCATTCTTTATCCATCATTGCCTCTTCATAGCTTCTTGGTATGTAGTTCTCATCCAAGTTTACCATAAAAGCACAATGTTCTTCAGGGTATTGAGCAAAGGAACACACAGCTTGAGAAGGATGCTCCACAGCCTGGGCATTGTAGTACACTCTCGTGCTTACCCAGTTGGAAGCATCTCTCCTAATCCGTGTGCTTCTTCTCAATGCTGGTTCCGGTTGTTCCACTTCCACTTGTGATTCTTCTCCACTTTCTTGTGGTACAGAAGTAGACATTTCAACTGCCTCTTCTTCTCCTAGCTGACTTGCTTCAGCTCCATCTTGCTGTTCACTTACTTCCACATCTTGATCATGTGTACCAGATGCTCCACTACTCTCTTGAGTTGTCTCTGGTTCACTCCTTTCCCCCCCATGATCAGAAGTGGGAGTTGCTGAACGTCCACCATTTGGTGGTTGAGATCCTGGGTTACTGCCAGATCCTTGCTGATCTTGTCTCACCTTGACTCCAATACTTTCTAAGATGATCCGCAAGGTAGTGGCTCTCTCCGAGGTAAGATCCTTCAAGTCTTCTTTGTTTTGCTCCTCATAATATCCTCTCTCTTCAACAAACTTCACATCCCTTGATACCAGCACCCTTCTTGTGTCTGGATTATAACACTTGTATCCCTTTTGAGTTGTAGAGTAGCCAATAAACATTGCCTTAGTACTCCTAGCTTCAAGCTTGTTTCTCAACTCCCCGGGTATCAAAACATAACATAAACACCCAAAGATCCTAATATGTTCTAATGAGGGTTTATGTTTGTTGAGAACCTCAAATGGTGACTGCCCTTTCAGGATCAGTGTGGGAGTCCTGTTGATTAGATAGCAGGCCGTGGCTACTGCATCACTCCAAAACTTCTTAGGTACATTAGCTTGGAACATCATTGATCTTGCAACTTCCATAAGGTGCCTATTCTTCCTCTCAGCCACACCATTCTGTTGTGGAGTGTAGGGACAGCTTGTTTGATGAAGAATTCCATACTGAGATAAGTGTTGCTTGAAAGCTTGTCCAATGTATTCTCCTCCATTATCTGACCTGAAAATCTTAATCTTGGCTTGATAATGGTTAGTTACATAGGATTGAAAATTTTTAAATGCATCAAGTACCCTATCTTTAGTTGGAATTAAGGTTAACCAGGTGTATTTAGATTTTTCATCAATGAATGAGACATAATACTTATGATTCTCTCTAGATAAACAAGGAGCAGTCCATACATCAGAGTGAATAAGATCAAAGCAATTCTCATAAACCGTAGAAGAGTTTGGAAATACAGTTCTACAATGCTTGCCTAAAATGCAAGCTTCACAATCATTGTTTTCAAAAGAAACACCTGGCAACATCAGTTTTAAAGCCTTATTATGAGGGTGTCCTAGTCTAGCATGCCACAATGCATTCTTATTTAAACTAGGAACAGAAGCAGTAGTAAACGAGCAGCTAATGTCAGAAACAGGAGCAAGATCTTCAAGCAAATATAAGTCTCCTTTTGTTACTCCTTTTCCAATCACTTTGCTGCTTTCAATATCCTGAAACTTCACATCATTAGGACTAAATATGACATTGCATTGCAAGTCAGTTGCACATTTCTTGACAGATAATAAGTTTGAAGTAAAGTCAGGCATATAGAAAGCTTTTGAGTCTTTACTAAACAGTTTAAGTGTTCCTATTCCTTTAATTGGAACCTTATCACCATTTGCAATCATCACATGACCCTTAGTAGGCACAATGTTCTTAATTAACTTAGTATCACTAATCATGTGATGTGATGCACCTGAATCTACAATAAGAGGTCTAGTTGATTGATTACTAGCAAGGTGAGCGAGTATACTAGATGGCTTATATGCATTGTAGTTATTTGCATTTCTTAGCAACCTAGCTATACTATCAGTTCTAGTGATGCAATCTAAGTCTCCTACAGTCCTAGCAATCATGGAAGCACCATAAGAATAACCATTGATGTTACCGTTATCCTTGAACATCTTGATGAGTGCATCAATGTCAGCCTTCCTTATGAAGTCCTGATCATTGTTGCGGCTGCTAGGAGCTCCCATGTACGCCACCAGAGACTTGCCATCACTTGTACCACCTTCTTGAGCCTTGCTAGTACCCACATCACTTGACCCGTCAGACATGTGAGCTCTAGCTTCCCTTTCCTTCATGAACTTTGCCGGTTTGAGGTGTGGGTGGAGTATCCAACACTGGCTCTTCTTGTGGCCTTGCTTCTTGCAATGATCACAGCTCCCATTGAACCTCCTATCCTCAAACTTCCCATTCGTAGCTCTGTTAGCTTGTGGAGTCTCTCCTTGCTCAGCTTGCGCGGCTTGGTTAGCTAAAGACAACTCCCCCTTCTTCCCAAACAACCCAATTGACCCTTGCTCTTTCTGAATCCGAGAACACACTTCCTCCAAGTCAGGTAGAGTATCATCTCTCAGCATGTGTTGTATCAGCCCACTGTATGCCGGATTCAGTGTCAAGAGCAGTCCAAAGACCTTGTCCTGCTCACGCCTCTTGATTAGCTCACTGGGATCAACCGTGCTTGGCCTCAACATCTCTAGCTCGGACCAGAGTGACCTGAACCTTCCTAGGTGCTTGGTAAACTCCATGTCTTCTTGAGTCAAGTTGTTGATTTCTTGCTTCACCTCAAAGACTCTACTCAGGTTGGATGTGTTTCCATACACCCTCTTTAAGGTATCCCACAACTCCTTTGCTGTCTCACAGTAGCAGTATGCATCCAGAATCGCCGGCTCTAAGGAAGCATGAAGAACTGACATCACCATCATGTCTTCCTGCTCCCACCTCTCGAATGGATCCTTTGCTGTCTCATCCTTGTCTTCTTCTTGAGCAACCGGCTTTGGGGCCGTTCCAGAGGTAATGTGTCCCCACAAGCCTTTGCTTCCAACTGCGGTCTTCACCATCCGTGACCACACTAGGTAGTTGTTCCCCTTGAACACCACCGCGACCTTCATCTTCATCCCACTATCCATCTTGAAGCAGCTAGACGTAAACAGCTTGCTAAATCTTGGACTGAGAGTAGTAATCACACCAACAAGACCAAAGACACAACCGGAGAAGACTTGAAGCTTGAATCTTCAACGCCCAGCTCCTAGCTTTTATCCTTTGTCTTGATACAAACCTCAACAAGAACTCAGATTCTCATGAACCTGGCTCTGATACCATGTTACTTTTAGAGTAATGAAGAGTAATCTGAGTGTTTAAGAGAGATTAGAGAAGAACTGAGTGTAGAGAGTAAGATAAGAGATCGAGACTAAGAATAAGCCATGGAGGCAAAGATAATCAGAACTGTCTAATCTTTATTATGGATGAGGTTACAATATATATAGGAGAGACATTAGGGCTTTCAAGTAAGGGAAATGGCACTAGTCTAAGCATGTGTAGTCAAGGTCAGAAAGTAACACACGCGTTTGGCTTTACAGCCTGTCCAAGAGCTGGATAGATAAGGTGCGCTCCAACCTTATCCATAAACGGTCTGATCCGTTCCAAACCTTCCGTGTCTGATGGTGGCTTTGCCTTCCATCCTCCTTCTCCTTTACGTTCTCTTATCTGTACGGTCATGCCCTATCCGTACATGCCATGCCCTAACTTTGCACAACCTTTAAATAGACTTTAAAGGTGATTCAAGTCATCATGGTCGAGGTGATCCGTACTGGCCGTACACTGGCCGTACCGTCCGTACACACGCCGTCCGTTCCCTCTCCCATTACTCTCCTAACTCCTCCTCTCTTATCATAATGGCTTCCTCATCTCAACAATGTGTACTTGGACTTCTCATCAATGAAAGTCACAAAGTACTTATGGCTGTCTCTAGACATACAGGGAGCTTATGAGGTTTTCAGAGTACCAGTACTTGAGTGATGTAAGAACAGATGAGAGATTGATGTATGATGAAGTATGAAGAATAGAAATGAGTTTAAGAGAATCAAGGAGAGTATAAGAGAGACTGAGAGATTAGGAACGTGTATAGGAGATTAGAGAGACTTAGTAACAAGATTAGGAGACTTAGTAACCAGAGAATAAGATTCAAGAACAAGTTTATGAAGAAGAGAGACTCTCTCAGCTTAAGGGTTACAAAATGAACATAAGAGGCTTATATATGCCTTTACACAATTCATATCACAAACCTAGATCCTAAGGCTATAATTAAAAGATAGAATGGATGGTAAGGATGAGAGAAGAGTGGTCTTTGATGTTCTGGTGATAGCTGGCGACTTTGGACTGAATGGAGAGCTCAGATTGCTTCATTTGAATGAAGGGAGGAGATTGGTCTTTGCTGTAAAGGTAAAGCACCTTTACCTTTCCAGCTTGCACATACAGCTCACTCTGATCCCTTTGGTATATTCCCTTTCCCTCTCACACTTCCACGGTCACTATAGGAAAGGATAGAATCAGAGTGAACCGCCCTCACATTGCACATCTTGATTTGGGCTGAACCGGATGACTTGGGCGTGTGGAGTGGCCGTACGGTTGATGGTACGGACCTCCTGTCCGTACCACTATCCCTAACTATGCACATTGCCTTATCTCCTTCTTGACTGATCCCAAACACCTTCATGATTCACCCTAGACCGTACAAGGCCGTACTGAACGCCCTATCTTTGCACCACACTTCCATCTTCTCTCTAACTCCTTCACAGCCTTCACATGATCAGTCTAAGTCTTTCCTAGACTTAACTTCTCAAGATAACTACTTCAGAACACCTCTGAAGCTTGATTGAACTCTTCTGGACATCTTCTAGAGCTTGCCCTATTATTGTACAAGCTCTATCTTCTCTTCAGTTCAACACTCCCCCTCAAGCTTGACTTTAGGAGATCCTAAGCCAAGCTTGGAACTCTGAAGAGTCTCCCTCATTAAAAACCTTACAAGGAAAACCCATTGGGACAAAACCTTGCAAGGGAAAAAGAGTGGAGCTCTCCAAAGCCTAGGGATTGGCCAGTGAACTCTTGTGCCTTAGAACCAGTGTGGTTGGACACAAGAAGTTCTGGATCACGGCCTAAACTGGTGCAGCAACTCCTCAAGACTTTGCGCACTCAACAACTCAGCTTCACCTCTTCATGGAACTGGTTTGGATCTCCCCCTCTCAACTGACTTCACAGCCTTCTTAGAGAAGCTAGGAAATGACCAGGTTCTTCTTTGATGAGGCTCAAGCACTTGTACCTGATACATTATCCCAAAGGTGCATCAGTACTTATCAAGAAACATCACACAATCCATTCAATCATTTTAAGTATCATTTCTAGACTTTAGATTTGAAATGATGAATGTATTGAATTGAATTGAGCTTAGGACACTTCCCTTATTTTAGATGAGTTCCCACTCGGCCATTGCACCATCTCCATGGCATCATCAGCTTCTTGGAAAGGCAGAATGGATTCATCAGCTTCTCATCAATCACTTCACCATAGAAGCCGCTTTGATCAGTTCACCTTCACCCTTAGACTGCCTAGAATAACTCCGGCTGATGATCCTGTCTAGGAGCCTTTGCAAAGACTTGTTACTGACCATGGATCATATGCATTAAGACTCCCCCTCAAGCTTAGAACCGTGACTAGAAGGAGCTAAGCTTGTGATGATCATATGCATCCCCATGGTCTTATAACTATCAGTCTTTCATGATAGCTTTCTTCTTGTGAGTTAACTCTCTTCCTTATCTAGGAACTAGGGTGTTTGAATCACCATAGAGAGACTCACAAGACACACTTCTCATTGCATAATGACCCATGCTACACTTCCTGTAGTCTTTGGACTGGATATGTCCAATGGTATTATGCAATGGCCATCTCTCATTGCATAATCAATCACACTACACTTCCTGTAGATTATGGACTAACATGTCCTAGTGATGATATGCAATGGCACTAGACCTTTGTCTCTACATTCTTGGCTGTTGGCAAGTTACATGTATCACTTTCCTTGTGTACCTAACACCACCACAACTCAATGCAAGATCAGATCATCCCATTGGGATCAAACCAAGATAATTCATCCTGTTTGATCACCAATGCCACAGCAATATATAAACCTTGAAACAAGCCAATCAATCAAGGCAAGAACAAGCAGATTTCAATCTCTAAAATGACAATGCAAGTTTTACCAATACATTGACACTTTAGGCTCATTTTTAAATGCATCAATACATGAATGCACAATCCTAAAGCATTAACTATATGAATGCAACAGGTTCAATCCATGAGACACATTAAAGCTATGCACAACAGTTTCAATCAAAACCAATGATGCAAGCAACTTAGACAATTTCTAATTGATGCTAGACTTTCATTGATGGATTAAACATAGGCATTAGCATCAGTACACACTCGGATTGAACTTAGACAATATGAGACATGCTTATGTATGCAAAACAGCTTCTCAAACATGATGCAAGCAGTAGAGACATTCTACTCAATTCTACAACACATTCATGATGATTCAAGCTATGGCAACACACAAGACAATGCAATAACAAGACATGAGATTCTGGGACTCTAGACACCACTCACAGCACAATAAATAAAGACACAAGCTCTTATTAAGGGTTAGGAGGTTTGCTTACAAACAAGAGATCCGAGCTGATCTCTTGAACCTCCATGGGCACGGTTCACTTGAACTTGGCAGGTTTGAGGCTTGGATTCAGTATCCAACACCTCTCCTTGGTGTGCCCATCCCTCTTGCAATGCTCACACTTCAGGCCTCTTCTATCCCCCTTCTTGTACACCGGCTTCATGGACTGAGAGCTTCCTTCAGCGTGTGAAGCAAAGGTAAGTTGTTCCTTTGCTCCAAACAATCCGTGTGAGCCCTCCTCCTTTTGGACTTGAGCACACACTTCTTCAAGGGTAGGTAGCTTCTCAGACCTCAGTAGATGTTTGGTGAGGTCGCTGAAGGCGGGACTGAGAGTTAGGAGCAGCCCAAACACTTTATCTTGCTCCCTTCTTTCATTCAACACGTCCGGCTCAACTGATTGAGGTCTAAGCATCTCTAGCTCAGACCAAAGGGCTCTGAACCTTCCTAGATGAGTAGTGAACTCCTCTTCTTCTTGGGACATGTTGTTGATGGCCTTCTTGATCTCAAAGACTCGGCTGAGGTTGGACAGGTTCCCATAGATCTTCTTAAGTGTACTCCAAAGCTCTTTAGCACTCTCACAGTAGGAGTAGGCTTCAAGAATGGATGGATCCAAGGAGCTTTGGAGTATGGAGAGGACAGTAAGGTCTTCTTGTAGCCATCTGTCTTCAGAGACCGGTTTGGAACTTGCTTCACCTTCAGCTTGTGTGGCGACACCTTTGGAGTGGTTTGGAACATCTGAGATGCAATGGCTCCATAAACCCTTTCCTCCTATGGCTGTCTTGGCTAGGCGTGACCAGAGAAGGTAGTTGGGGCCTTTGAGAGTGACTGGGATGACAATGGCTCTTTTAGACTCCATCTTGAGGCTGGAAAGAGCAAAACTGTCCATGAACTTCTTCAAAGGCTGGCGCTTGGGGGCTGAGTGAACTGAGCTGAACTCGCGTGAGCTGGAGCTTGTGTTTGTTGCGGAAGTCTTCACCAGGAGTCTGAGCAACCTGGCTCTGATACCATATGAGGTTTTCAGAGTACCAGTACTTGAGTGATGTAAGAACAGATGAGAGATTGATGTATGATGAAGTATGAAGAATAGAAATGAGTTTAAGAGAATCAAGGAGAGTATAAGAGAGACTGAGAGATTAGGAACGTGTATAGGAGATTAGAGAGACTTAGTAACAAGATTAGGAGACTTAGTAACCAGAGAATAAGATTCAAGAACAAGTTTATGAAGAAGAGAGACTCTCTCAGCTTAAGGGTTACAAAATGAACATAAGAGGCTTATATATGCCTTTACACAATTCATATCACAAACCTAGATCCTAAGGCTATAATTAAAAGATAGAATGGATGGTAAGGATGAGAGAAGAGTGGTCTTTGATGTTCTGGTGATAGCTGGCGACTTTGGACTGAATGGAGAGCTCAGATTGCTTCATTTGAATGAAGGGAGGAGATTGGTCTTTGCTGTAAAGGTAAAGCACCTTTACCTTTCCAGCTTGCACATACAGCTCACTCTGATCCCTTTGGTATATTCCCTTTCCCTCTCACACTTCCACGGTCACTATAGGAAAGGATAGAATCAGAGTGAACCGCCCTCACATTGCACATCTTGATTTGGGCTGAACCGGATGACTTGGGCGTGTGGAGTGGCCGTACGGTTGATGGTACGGACCTCCTGTCCGTACCACTATCCCTAACTATGCACATTGCCTTATCTCCTTCTTGACTGATCCCAAACACCTTCATGATTCACCCTAGACCGTACAAGGCCGTACTGAACGCCCTATCTTTGCACCACACTTCCATCTTCTCTCTAACTCCTTCACAGCCTTCACATGATCAGTCTAAGTCTTTCCTAGACTTAACTTCTCAAGATAACTACTTCAGAACACCTCTGAAGCTTGATTGAACTCTTCTGGACATCTTCTAGAGCTTGCCCTATTATTGTACAAGCTCAATCTTCTCTTCAGTTCAACAGAGCTGTCCACACGTCTGAATGCACCAGATCAAAGCAATTCTCATATCTGGTTTCTGATGTTGGGAAGACAGTCCTACAGTGCTTTCCAAGTATACAAGCTTCACACTCCAAGTGATTGAACGCCATACTTGGTAGAATCAGTTCAATTGCCTTGGCATGAGGATGTCCCAGCCTTGCATGCCATGTGAGATTATCACACCTATCCGTTGTGCTGCTTAAACACACAGACTCCACAGGACTAGGCGCCTCAGTTGTTTGGAGATGATAGAGCTGATGCTTGCTGTCTCCTCTGCCAATAACCCTTCCAGTCTTCAAATCCTGGAACTCAACTTCATTTGGTCTGAAAACCACTTGACAATCCAGATCAACTGTAGCCTTCTTAACTGAGATTAGATTGGATGTAAACTGAGGTAGGTAGAAGGCAGTGGAGTTCTTCTCAAACAGCTTGAGGTTTCCCACTCCTTCTATTGGGATCCTGGTACCATTGGCTATCATGACACTCCCTGTTGCTGCTTTAACCTCACTGATTAGTCTCTTGTCACTGATCATGTGGTGTGTTGCTCCAGAGTCAATGATGATGGGTTTAGATGTGGATGCTTTGGCAGGAGCACCCAGACTCCGGGTCGTAGCCAAAGCATACACATGCTTAACCAACTCATCCCATTCCTTCTTTGTCACACACTCATCTGCCCTCTTGGTATCCATTCCTCTCATATCCGCACTGTCTCCTACTGTCTCTCCCATGTAAGCTGAGTATGAACACTCTCCTATAACCATCTGCTGAAGTACATCCTTGATTCTCTTCAAGATTACACTCATCCTTTCACTTAAGTGCTCAGACTCGCTATCCTTTCTCCATGCCCTTCTCTTCATTAACCACTCCTTAGAAAGTTTTCTCAACCTTCCTCTCTTACAGCTTGTACCTCCCTTCCATCTTTCTGGCTTCCTGTTCATTTCCCACACATCACAAGTATATTTAACAAGCTCACATACCTCTTCCATAAGGAAGCTGAAGATCACATCTTGCTTCCTCCTTTCTTGACAACATCTCGGATTTGATGTGTGTGTCTTCACCACATCTAGCTCCGACCATACTTCTCTCAGCCTTCCCACAAGCTGATAACACTCATCCTCTCCTTGTCTCAAGCCGCGGATCACCCCTCTGTCCTCAACGACTCTCACAAGCTTGGACTTGCCTAAAGTTGCTTCAATCTCACTCTTTGTAGTGTCTCCTTGAACAACTTCATTTCCCAGCTTCAGACCTCTTGTCTGACCTTCTTCAGTAGCCATTTCCATGAAAGGTTTCCCCTTTCCATGACTACTCTATTAGATTTGGTGATTTAAAGAGTGATTAAGCCTAATCTGAGAATTAAAGAGATTGGAGATTAAGAACAAGAGAGAGACTTAAGAGAGAGAGACTCAAAACTCCATTAATTAATACTGATGAGGGTTTACAAGTATATAAAGAGAGAGCAACAAGGAATTTCGAAATGTATAAGCATGTGTAGTCAAAGGACAGGCTGGAACTCCTTTTGAATCACTTGGCTGTGCTTTCTCACATGCTTGCACTAGTAGAAAAGCATCCTCTCCTTTCCAGCATCATACAGGCTGTCAAAGTGCTCCCTTATCCTTCCTTATCCTCTTTGGTCGAGTTTACTCTCTTCCCTTCACTAAGTTACCTTCTCATGCCATCAGATAACTTCCCAAGTTGTTACTGTGGTTAAACTAAAGTTACCACAGTAAAACTCCAAAGTTACTGTCTACTCCAACTCTCTTCCTCTCTCAATATATCAACTCTTTATTCTCTCATCTCAACACTCCCCCTCAAGCTTGACCATGTGGAACAAGTCAAGCTTGGAAGGACCATGAGATCTCCCTCATTAAAACCTCATTAAAGAAAACCCATTGGGACAAAACCTTAATGAGGAAAAAGAGTAGAGATCACATGATCAGGAGAGTGTATAGACTAGCCCTTAGGCGAGAGATCAATGAGTCCTAACCTGATGTGTATGGACTCCATTGTCTTTTGCCTTGCTGCCTTTGTGAACACATCTGCTAACTGATCCTCACTCCGAGTATAACAAGGTAGAATCACCCCAAGAATCATCATCTGCCTCACCTTGTGACAATCAACCTCAATGTGCTTTGTTCTCTCATGGAACACAGAGTTAGATGCAATGTGGATAGCTGCTTGATTATCACAATGCATTGTCATTGGCGTTGCTTGAATAATCTCCAGATGCTTCAAAATCCCTTTTATCCACACTAGCTCATTTGTAAGCTTCAGCATTGCTCTATACTCGGCCTCAGCACTGGAACAAGACACTACCTTCTGCTTCTTACTCTTCCAAGTGACCAAGTTACCACCAATGAATGTACAATAGCCTGTGGTTGATCTTCTATCTGCTCGGTCCCCAGCCCAATCTGCATCACAGTAGCCTACAACCTCAGTACTCTTGTTACATCCCATCCATACTCCAAGACCAGTAGTTCCATTCAGATACATCAAGATCCTTTCCACCATCCGCCAGTGGTGCTCCTTAGGAACTTGCATGTGTTGACTGACTTGATTCACCGCAAAGCACACATCAGGTCTAGTAATGGTAAGATAAATCAACTTCCCCACTAGCTTCCTATACAGCTTAGGATCATGGAATGGCTTGCTATCCTCAATCTCCCCCTCACGTGGAACCTTGTAACCATCCTCCATTGGCATCTTGGCTGTCTTTCCTCCATAGGCATCTGCTCCCTTCAATAGATCAATCACATACTTCCTTTGAGACATAAACAATCCTTCCTTTGATCTGCATATCTCAATCCCAAGAAAATACTTCATTTCCCCCAAGTCTTTAATCTCAAAGCTTGCCTTGAGATACTCCTTTGTAGCCTTGATGCCTTCCTTATCACTGCCTGTGATGATGATATCATCCACATACACAAGCAATACCACAATACCAGATGAGGTGGTTAGGGTAAAGAGAGTGTGATCCAATTCTGACTTTCTGAACCCTCTCCCATTCAGTGTAGTACTCAACTTGTTGTACCACGCCCTTGGAGACTGCTTGAGACCATAGATAGCTTTCCTCAACCTCAACACATTACCCTTCTTTACTAGATGTTCAAGACCTGGTGGTGGATGCATGTATACTTCATCTTCCAACTCTCCTTGAAGGAATGCATTCTTCACATCCATTTGCCACAAATCCCACTCAAGATTCACAGCTAAAGATAATACAATCCTGATAGTATGAAGTTTAGCCACAGGAGCAAAGGTCTCAACATAGTCCTCACCATATGTCTGAGTAAATCCTCTTGCCACCAACCTAGACTTGCGCCTCTCTATTCTTCCATCAGGATGAAACTTGATTGTGAACACCCATTTACTAGTCACTGCCTTCTTCCCTTTAGGCAGCTCACTCTCATACCATGTTTCATTCTTAATCATGGCTCCGGACTCATCAGCAACTGAATCTCTCCACTCCTTTAAAGCCATAGCTTCTTCATATGTCCTTGGAATATAGCTCTCATCCAAGCTTACTGTGAAGGCTGTATGCTCGTCCGGAAACTCTGCAAAGGAACACATAGCTTGAGAAGGATGCTCCACAGCCTGGGCATTGTAGTACACTCTCGTGTTTACCCAGTTGGAAGCATCTCTCTTCACCCTTGTGCTCCTCCTTAGCTCCTGAACTTGTTCTTCTTGTGGCTCTTGCCCATCTTCACTTGATTGAGCACCACTCTCATTTGACCCATCAGGATCTACTTCCCAATCTCCACTAGACTGAGTACCACTCTCATCTGAGCCAGTAGACTCTCTTTGCCCATCTCCACTAGACTGAGCACCACTCTCTACTTCCTGTGTCACCTCTTGATTATGCTGGCCTGAATCTTCTTGATTTTGCACTTGCTCATGAGATTCAGTTCCATTCCCCCTCTCATGATCAAGAGGAGTTGTTCTTTCAGCTTCACTAGTCGGATTGGAAGACTCTCTTCTTCCAGATTCCTGATCCTGGGATAACCCTATCCCTAGCTTCTCCAACAGCACCCTCAGTGTTGTTGCTCTATCAGATGGAGCTTGAGACAAATCCTTCAGATTTTCCCACTCCTTTTCTTCATAATACCCTTTGGATTCAATAAACTTCACTTCTCTAGATACCATCACTCTCCTTGCTTCAGGATCATAGCACTTGTAACCCTTCTGAGTGATAGAGTATCCAATAAACATAGCTTTAGTACTCTTTGCCTCCATCTTGTTTCTCTGTTCTCCTGGAGTCATGACATAGCATACACACCCAAATATTCGTAGGTGATCAATAAAGGGCTTGCTCTTATTCAGCACCTCAAATGGAGACAGATTCTTCAGTATCTTGGTTGGGACCCGGTTGATAAGATAGCAAGCAGTCTGTACAGCATCTCCCCAAAATCTTTTTGGGACATTTGCATGAAACATCATCGACCTAGCAACCTCCATCAAGTGCCTATTCTTCCTCTCAGCTACACCATTCTGCTGTGGTGTGTAGGGACAACTGGTCTGATGCACAATCCCATGCTTGGCTAGATGACTCTTGAAGGCATTGCTGATGTATTCACCTCCGTTGTCTGATCTCAGTACCTTCACAGTAGCATTGTATTGATTAGATACATATGCTTGGAAGTTCATAAACGCTTCTAGCACCTTATCTTTAGATGGAAGCAATGTGAGCCATGTATACTTAGACTTCTCATCAATGAATGTCACAAAGTATTTATGGCTGTCTCTAGACATGCATGGAGCGGTCCACACATCCGAGTGAACTAGATCAAAGCAATGCTCATAAGTAGTCTTAGATGTTGGGAAAACAGTCCTACAATGCTTTCCTAATATGCATGCTTCACAATCCAAGTGATTGAATGACATATTAGGGATTATCAATTCAATGGCACGAGCATGAGGATGTCCTAATCTAGCATGCCAAGTAATACTATCAATCTTCTCAGCAGTACTACTCAAGCAAATAGAATCAAAGGGATTAGAGGTCTTAGCCAAGTCGAGGTGGTATAGCTGATTTTTGCTGTCTCCTCTGCCAATGACTCTCCCAGTCTTCAAATCTTGAAACTCAACTTCATCAGGTCTGAATACTACTTGACAATCAAGATCAATGGTAGCTTTCTTCACAGATAATAGATTTGAAGTGAACTGAGGCATGTAGAAGGCAGCCGTGTCCTTCTCAAACAGTTTGAGCTTTCCCACTCCTTCTATTGGGATCATAGCACCATTAGCTATCCTAACACTCCCTGTTGCAGCCTTGATCTCACTTATAAGCCTCCTATCACTGATCATATGATGACTTGCTCCAGAATCAATCACCATGGGTTTAGAAGCTCCGGATTGTATAGCATGCTTCTTGCTTGCTGCTAAGGCTTGTACATGTTCCATGAACACTCTCCATTCCTTCCTGGTGATGCGATCATCAGCTCCACTCCCTTTCTCCTGCTCTCTTAACACCCCACTGTCTTCTACTGATTCCCCCATGTAGGCTGAGTAAGAACACTCTCCCACAACTCTCTTTCTACCCTTTCCTATGTTGATAGAAGCTTTGGATAGCATTCTGCACCTTCTCTTCTTCCGGAAGCCCTCACTCCTACTCCCGGTTAGCCTCCATGAGCCCTCACTCCTACTCATGGTTAGCTTCTGGAAGCTCTCACTCCTACTCCCAGTTGGCTTCCATGAGCTCTCACTCCTACTCATGGTTAGCCTCTCATCATCTCTCATTATCTCATACGCCCTTCTTATAAGCCCACAAATCTCTTCCATTTCCGGAAGCTGTTCCCCTCTTAGAACCATCTCTACCAGCCACCCATATGATGACTCCATGCTCGCCAAGAGCTTCAAGACCGTCTCTTGCTCTTGTGTAGTATCCCCATCCACATGGGATCTCAACCCTTGTAGTTCAACCCACAAATGTTGTAGCTTCCTCACATGGTTATTGAACTCTTCTCTTCCTGGTTTACCTCCACTAATCACCTTCTTGACTTCATACACTCTCCTAAGACTGATCTTGTTCTCATAAACATCTTCAATCTTCTCAAGCAGTGTACTTTCTTCAAGACTAAAGCAATTTCCACTTGTTTCTCTTGCTGTCTGATCTTTCTCAGCAGCTTTACCCTTCAAAGACTCTTCCTTCTCATGGTTTCTCCAAACTCCACACCTCTTCAGAGTCGTTTTCATTTGTGAGAACCACCCCCACTCATTCCCTCTCTCTTCCTTCTCTTCACGCCTTGCTGAACCACAAGCTAGACCCATCTTCTGACCTTGTCAAACACCTAAAGGGACTCCCTTGAAGCTGACTCTCCAAAAGAAACACCAACAGACACAAACTTGACTTTTAAAGGATCTAGCTCTTGAAAAACCTCAAGAACTCTCAAGAACACTCAAGAACACTCAAGAACATTTAGAAAAACGAAATCACTCTCTCCTTTTAAAGGAACCTGGCTCTGATACCATATTAGATTTGGTGATTTAAAGAGTGATTAAGCCTAATCTGAGAATTAAAGAGATTGGAGATTAAGAACAAGAGAGAGACTTAAGAGAGAGAGACTCAAAACTCCATTAATTAATACTGATGAGGGTTTACAAGTATATAAAGAGAGAGCAACAAGGAATTTCGAAATGTATAAGCATGTGTAGTCAAAGGACAGGCTGGAACTCCTTTTGAATCACTTGGCTGTGCTTTCTCACATGCTTGCACTAGTAGAAAAGCATCCTCTCCTTTCCAGCATCATACAGGCTGTCAAAGTGCTCCCTTATCCTTCCTTATCCTCTTTGGTCGAGTTTACTCTCTTCCCTTCACTAAGTTACCTTCTCATGCCATCAGATAACTTCCCAAGTTGTTACTGTGGTTAAACTAAAGTTACCACAGTAAAACTCCAAAGTTACTGTCTACTCCAACTCTCTTCCTCTCTCAATATATCAACTCTTTATTCTCTCATCTCAACATACTCCATAACCCACAGCTTTCCAAAGCTCTCTTTGCCCATCTTGACCAATCGCCATCCCTCTCTTCTTCAAGCTCCATGGTTGTACTAGATCTGTGCTTCATTTCCATGTTGAGATAGTTTGAATCCATCAGAATATCTCACACCACTCAGATAATAAAGACCAGAACTCAAGAACACCAAGAACACTCAAAAACCCTCAAGAACACTCAAGAACACCCAGATTTTATGAAAAACGAAATCACACTCTCCCCTTTTTAGCAACCTGGCTCTGATACCATATACACTTTTGTGTATTAGAGCATGATTCAACCAATCAGGGATAATCAGATGAAAAGATTAAAGAGATTAAGAGATTCTAGTGAGAGAATAAAGAGAGAGAGACTCAAAACTCCATTAATTAATAACTGATGAGGTTTACAAGTATTAATAGAGAGAGCAACAAGGAAATTCGAAATTGTTAAGCATGTGTAGTCAAAGGACAGGCTGGAACTCCTTTTGAATCACTTGGCTGTGCTTTCTCACATGCTTGCACTAGTATAAAGGTAACTTCTCCTTTCCAGCATCATACAGGCTGTCAAAGTGATCCCTTATCCTTCCTTAACCTCACTTATCCTCTTTGGTCGAGTTTCCTCTCTTCTCTTCACTAAGTTACCTTCTCATCCCATCAGATAACTTCCCCAAGTAGTTACTGTGGTTAAAATAAAGTTACCACAGTAAAACTCTAAAGTTACTGTCTCAGCCTCCTTGGTCTTCATCTCAATACTCACAGAGTGATTCATCCTGGTTTGATTGGAACGACGAAGAAGTTGTGCTATTTCTAAACTGGAAAACTGGAATCACCTGATTTGAAAGTGGGATAACTTCTTCTAGTCAACTCCTATGAGATTTATTCAACTTCCTGGTGATTCTCCACCACTTTATGTATCCAAATCAAGCTTCTCACAATGAGATTCATCCTGGTTTGATTGGAACGATGAAGAAGCTGTGCTATTCCCAAACTGGGAAACTGGAATCACCTGATTTGAAAGTTGGATAACTTCTTCATCCCAACTCCTATGAGATTTATTCAAATTCCTGGTGATTCTCCACCACTTTATGTATCCAAATAAAGCTTCTCAGAAAGAGATTCATCCTGGTTTGATTGGAACGACGAAGAAGCTGTCCAATTCCCAAACTGGGAAACAGGAAGCACCTAATTTGAAAGTGGGATAACTTCTTCATCCCAACTCCTATGAGATTTATTCAACTTCCTGGTGATTCTCCACCACTTTATGTATCCAAATCAAGATTCTTACAAAGTGATTCATCTTGGTTTGATTGGAACGACGAAGAAGCTATGTTATTCCCAAATGAGGAAACTGGAAGCACCTGATTTGAAAGTGGGATAACTTCTTCTTGCCAACTCCTATAAGATTTATTCAACTTCCTGGTGATTCTCCACCACTTTATGTATCCAAATCAAGCTTCTCACAAAGAAATTCATCCTGGTTTGATTGGAACGACGAAGAAGCTGTGCTATTCCCAAACTGGGAAACTGGAATCACCTGATTTGAAAGTTGGATAACTTCTTCATCCCAACTCCTATGAGATTTATTCAAATTCCTGGTGATTCTCCACCACTTTATTTATCCAAATAAAGCTTCTCACAAAGTGATTCATCCTGGTTTGATTGGAACGACGAAGAAGCTGTGCTATTCCCAAACTGGGAAACTGGAAGCACCTGATTTGAAAGTGGGATAACTTCTTCATCCCAACTCCAATTATACACTTTTGTGTATTAGAGCATGATTCAACTAATCCAGGATAATCAGATGAAAAGATTAAAGAGATTAAGAGATTTTAGTGAGAGAATAGAGAGAGACTCAAAACTCCATTAGATTGATTAATGAGAGAGTTTACAACACATATAGATTAGGGATACATCAATTCGTCCAGGTTCACTCTAGCTAGGATAAGAAGCATGTGTAGTCAAAGATGCTTGATTTAAACTAGCCAATAAGGTTCCTCACATGCTTGGGCATCTTGCTTTAGCTTTCCAGCTGGTGCCAGCCTGTCTAAAGCTCTCTAGCCTTGACCAGACCTTATCCAAACTCCTCCTTGCTTATTCAGACTCCTCCTGGCGTGATTCACTCTTCACATAGATGCAAGGTAACTTCCCAAGTCTTTTAACTCAGTTACCACAGTAACAATAAAGTTACTGTGGTAAATCTCCAAGTTACTGCCTGCTCCAAATCCCTTCCTCTATCCATGTATCCACTCTTCATCTCCTCATCTCAACACTCCCCCTCAAGCTTGACCATGTAGAACAAGTCAAGCTTGGAAACCATGAAGACCTCCCTCATTAAAAACCTCACCAAGGAAAACCCAATGGGATAAAACCTTGATGAGGGAAAAAGAGTGGAGACTCCATGGTTAAGGGGCTCAGCTCCTAGGAGTAAGATCAATGAGTCCAAGTCTTGATAGTATGGACTCCATTGTCTTTACTCTCGCTGCCTTAGTAAACACATCTGCAAGCTGATCTTCACTTCTTGTATAACATGGCAATATCACTCCAAGTATAATCATCTGCCTCACCTTGTGACAATCAACTTCTATATGCTTTGTCCTCTCATGAAAGACTGAGTTAGAAGCAATGTGGATAGCTGCTTGATTGTCACAATGCATTGTCATAGGAGTACTCTGCTCAATCTCCAAATGCTTCAAGATCCCCTTGATCCACACCAACTCGTTTGTCAGCTTCAGCACTTGAACAGGAGATAACCTTCTGCTTCTTACTCTTCCAAGTGACCAAGTTCCCTCCAATGAATGTACAATACCCAGTAGTTGATCTCCTGTCCACTCTATCTCCTGCCCAATCAGCATCACAATATCCAACCACTTCTGTACTGCCATTACAACCCATCCAAACTCCTTGACCAGACGTGCCACTCAAATACCTCAGTATCCTATCAACCATCTTCCAATGATGAACCTTTGGTGCCTGCATATGCTGGCTCACTTGATTCACTGCAAAGCATATATCAGGTCTTGTAATCGTCAAGTAGATCAGCTTTCCAACCATCCTCCTATACAGCTTAGCATCCTCAAACAACTGGTTCTCTTCAACCTCCCCCTCACGCAAGACCTTATACCCCTCCTCAAGAGGTGTCTTAGCTATCTTTCCTCCAAGCACATCAGCTTCCTTTAGCATATCCATTGCATACTTCCTTTGAGACATGAACAAACCCTCCTTTGATCTGCATATCTCAATCCCCAAGAAATACTTCATCTCTCCCAAGTCTTTGATATCAAATACTGACCTGAGAAACTCTTTAGTGGCTTTAATCCCAGCCTTATCACTCCCTGTGATAATCAAATCATCCACATACACTAGAATCACAATGATCCCTGATGGCCCGACCAGTGTGAAGAGTGTGTGATCTAGTTCAGACTTCCTGAACCCTCTCCCATTGAGTGTTGTACTCAGCTTCCTGTACCAGGCTCTAGGAGACTGCTTCAACCCATATATAGCTTTCTTCAATCTCAAAACATTTCCTGGCTTTACTAGATGCTCAAGACCAGGAGGAGGAAGCATATATACCTCATCTTCTAGCTCACCTTGCAGGAAAGCATTCTTCACATCCATCTGCCACAAATCCCACTCCAAGTTTGTTGCAATGGATAACACAATTCGAATTGTGTGAAGCTTGGCCACTGGTGCAAAAGTATCAATGTAATCTTCTCCATAAGTCTGTGTAAATCCTCTTGCAACCAGCCTGGTCTTGTGCCTATCTATCTCCCCATTTGCAAGATATTTAATGGTGAAGATCCATCTGCTTGAAACTGCCTTCTTCCCTCTAGGTAATTCACTCTCATACCAAGTGTCATTCCTGATCATTGCATCCCTTTCATCTCCTACTGAATCTCTCCAAACCTTGTGCTTCATAGCTTCTTCATAAGATCTTAGTATCTCATTCTCATCCAAGTTACACATAAACACCATGTGCTCTTCTGGAAACTCAGCAAAGGAACACATGGCTTGAGAGGGATGCTCCACAGCCTGGGCATTGTAGTACACTCTCGTGTTTACCCAGTTGGAAGGATCCCTCCTTATCCTTGTGCTCCTCCGCAAGGTCTCAACCTGTTCTTCAGCCTGAACATTCTCTTGTGCTTCCTCTCTTAAACCAGTAGGTTCTCCCTGCTCATTTCCAGCAGGTTCTCCCTGCTCATTTCCACCTGACTGAGCTCCACTCTCTACTTCCTGTGTCTCCTCCTGATCATGCTGACCTGAATCCTCTTGGTTATGCTCCTGCTCCCCTGATTCAGATCCATTCCCCCTCTCATGATCAAGAGGAGTTGTTCCTCCAGCTTCTCCAGCTTGATTAGTAGGTCCTGTTCTTCCTGGTTCCTGATCTTGGGATAATCCTATCCCTAGCCTCTCCAACAACACCCTCAATGTTGTTGCCTTCTCTGATGGAGCTCGGGACAGATCCTCTAGGTCTTCCCATTTCTTCTCCTCATAATACCCTTTAGACTCAACAAACTTCACTTCTCTAGATACCATAACTGTAACACCCCCGAACCGTCCTAAGCATAGGTCGACCCACCGGCCAACAATCAAACAAGAACATGACCGACGGACGACCCACACCAAGGGTTGGAGATGAAAGGCCAACCGGCCAGCCAACAATCAAACAAGAACATGACTGACCGTCCAACCCAACATCATGGTCCGGAAGCGCTACGTGACGGGCTAGGGACAATCCGGTCAGAGTCACAAACTTTACTCCACGACCTAGACCAGTTCATCCACTAACTCGTCCCGCTGCGTCAAGGCATAAGGCTTTGCAACCCGTACCTAGAGTTAGCGTTTTCCGTTAGATCAAGGCCTAAGGCTTTTCAACCCGTACCTCGACCTAACGTTGTGTTAGACCGGACTAGTCAAATATCAGAGTACTCATGAAGCGCATATAAAACAATTACTTTATTGATTCGAGAAATATCCATACATTGATATAATTCGAGACCGGTCCCGGCCTAATGCCAAATCGAGTCAACTAAACACAAATCCACAATACCGTTTACAAAAGGCATGAAAATCTACACCGGCGGTCCTAACGTCCAGCACCAAGCTATCCGATCATCCTTACCTAAAGCGACCTGCAAAAAGGACAACGGAGTTGGATGAGTAATCTAGTATTACTCAGTGAGCTGGCGGCCTCTACCCGCAACCTAGACTCTACCCAGACAACCCAAAATAACAATCAATCTAGCCCTAGCATGCAATAAAAGCTAAGGCTAAGCAAACCGTTACTAAGTTAGACTTGGCCTCCTGCCATGATCTAGCTTCAAGTAACGGGAACCTGCATTAAAACAAGTCAACAAGCAATCCCTAGTTAACCATATATACGCCTGAGTTCAATACTCATGTAGTGTTAGACACTTAGACTATACAAGTATCATTAATCGATCGACCAACAATCAAACAAGAACATGATCGGTCAACCAATGATACCGCATAGCTTTAATATCCACCACCCTTCACAAGCAATCACTCAAACACATACAGGCCAACGTCAGGCCTACACTAACGAAATACACATCAAGCCTAATCCGGTACCTAAACCAGACTTAGACTTAACGTCAGAACCTGCAAGCAAATCAATCAACCACAAACACAATCACAATAATAAGACTATGAGTAACTACGACTCGATCTAACTTGTAACACCGTATATCGGTGCTACACTAACTCGAGGGTTCCATAACCCTCTACGACACTCTAACACAACACTCTAACCTGGGCCCTGGTGACATCGTGTTCCTCCTCCCTATCGGCAATATCCTATCTTCCTACCACAAAGGCCAGAAGAAGGAACTTTCAACCGACCGCGGCCCACAGTCCTTCGGGTCACCGCGCGACAGCCCACAGTCCTTCGGGTCACTGTCCCATTACACCGTCGTGTAATACTCAGCCATAGTACATGACACCGTTCGTCTGAGTCTTCCCGATCCAGCGAATAAGGGGTTTCCTTGAACCCGCTGGGTACGAGGCCGAGGAAACACTAATCACCCCTACACAAGCCTAGTATGGGCGGGTCACGCACATACTGTCGGCACACTCACACAACACAAACTCAATCTAGAACCTAACCTAAAGATAAAGTTCCAGATCCTAACTAGACACGACTCCACAAGACTAACCATAGTACCAGTAGTCCGGCCTATATGGCCTAAGACAATTAGTACTAACTACTAAACAATAATATGAATACTAAACAACACAATCAAACCGTTACCCAGATAGTCCAGCCTCCCGCTGAGAAACTATCTTTAAAGATAACGGGAACCTGCAGTCAATAATATCAACACGCAATAATAGAAAACATGATGCATCCTAGCCCTAATCCTAGTCAGGTTATTAACTCAGTCTTAATTCCATTCATCTCAGCTTAGCCCTTGCTAAACTGAGTCCGGATCCATAAATAAAATAACCCTAAGGACTCTACCATTCAATAACTTGATCATTCTACTCTATATGCAGACTCGATCTACCCTAAATTCCAAGTGGAATTCAAACAAACCAACTCACAGTGTTCTAGGCGAGAAGCAGCTGGTTGATCGTAGAGGACTTGGCCAAAACCCAAGGGACGCCTTGACTGGACTGCACTGGACTGATCTTGACTTGGACATAACCTCGGCTTCATCATGAAGAAACTGACACGTCTGGACAGACTGATCTGGACAGAATCTCCTTTAGCTGCTGGACAGTTCTTCGGACATTTCGGCGGAGTAACGAGGAGAACTTCGACTGATCTGAACCCATGGAACTGAACTAATCTTGGACAGCACCTCCACTTGATTGTAGGAGAATATGACTGGCTTGGACGGATTGAATTGGACAGAGCTTCCGCGTCACAATCGTAGAGAATCGCCGATTGGACGGAACTGGCCTTCTCGGTGGAGTATCGGTCTTCAGAACTCAGCTACACTTTCTTTCTCTCTCTCTCTAACCACGTTGACTTGCTTCCCATCTGAATTGATCTTCAATTGGTTGATCTTCAGTTGGCCAGAACCTTCCCTAGGCGCTGACTTGAAATCAGTAGAGAAACTGATCTCGAAAACTCTCTAAAACTCTCGAAATAGCTCAAAACCTCTTACTTTCTTTTTCTACTTCTTTCTCTCTCTCTAACCCACTTTTTTAACTTGCTTTTGAAAGGTCTGGATGAATGAAATGAGAAGGGGTCGTGGTCTTTATATAGGAGACACCAGCCAATCAGCTTCAGGTTGGTGGCAGCCCGTGTGTCGCTTCGCATGGCTCCGGACGCATGCGTCGCGGCACCTCGTGCTCCACATGTCTGATGGCATGACCAGGAGATCATGCAGAGTGACACCATGCCCTCCAGATGTCTGATCCACGGCCGGACCTCATCCAGATTGACACTCAGCGCACACATGTCGCTCAGCATGCTCCGATCGCAGGTTTCGCGGCACCTCGTGCTTCTGGGTGTCAATCAGCATGCTGTGCTCTCCTGGGCTTCAACACCTCCTGCTTCCCTTGCCACATACCATGCCAGGCAGGTTACATCACGTCCTTATCTCATAGATAAGGCCAGCTCGAGCTTCTCGGTCCATTCGACTGATTTCGACCCTTCCGGTGAATTTTCGTCCCGTGATCAATCCCGAATATTTTTCTACGCCCGTTCTGATGAGATGAATATTTTTAATAAACTCCAAGTGAATCCTGACCTTGATGGAAAATATTTCCCGAGCCTCCGGCTTCCTCGAAAAATCGATAATACCAAAATTAGGGTTTCGCCCAACTTCGGATTTTCCCGTCGTGCTTCAATCCCGTCGTGCTTGCTTCCCGTCCTGCTTAATTCCCGTCCTGCTTCCGACTTATAATGTCTTCAGAATAATATTTTACTGATACGAAGATATTCTGAGAAAACTTCGCGATGAAGAAACGTCAATCTTCAAAAACGTCGAGCTTCTAAACCGTCGTGCTTAAAAAATGTGATTCTTCCAAAACTGCCGTCTGATCAATCTAAGACATTTCTAACAATGGTAGAGCAGCTTATCTCAACTCATGCTTCACTCACGATCCATTCTTCGAACTTCTCGTACTTCAAATTTCCCGATCGATCTGTATTGCCCGCGACTCAACCACAAAGATACTCGACCATTCTCTCTCTCTTTTTTTTTTTTTTTTTTTTTTTTTTAACGGGTTTCTACAATAACCCTCCTAGTTATTGGATCATAACATTTGTAGCCTTTCTGAGTGATTGAGTACCCAATGAACATAGCTTTAGTACTCTTTGCTTCTAGCTTGTTCCTTCTTTCTCCGGGAATCATCACATAACATAAGCACCCAAAGACTCTCAAATGATCAATGTGTGGCTTGGTCTTGTTCAATACTTCAAAGGGAGACAGTTTCTTCAAGACACGGGTTGGCACTCTATTGATGAGATAGCAAGCAGTCTGAACAGCATCACTCCAAAACCTCTTAGGGACATTCATGTGGAACATGATTGATCTCGCAACCTCCATCAAATGTCTGTTCTTCCTCTCAGCCACCCCATTTTGTTGTGGTGTGTAAGGACAGCTAGTTTGTTGCACAATCCCATGCTTTGCAAGATGACTCTTGAAAGCATTGCTAGTGTATTCTCCTCCATTATCAGACCTCAGAATCTTCACAGTGGCATTGTACTGATTAGTAACATATGCTTGGAAGTTCATGAAGGCTTCTAGGACTCTGTCTTTGGAGGGAATCATGGTGATCCATGTGTACTTTGACTTCTCATCAATGAAAGTCACAAAGTACTTATGGCTGTCTCTAGACATACAGGGAGCTGTCCACACGTCTGAATGCACCAGATCAAAGCAATTCTCATATCTGGTTTCTGATGTTGGGAAGACAGTCCTACAGTGCTTTCCAAGTATACAAGCTTCACACTCCAAGTGATTGAACGCCATACTTGGTAGAATCAGTTCAATTGCCTTGGCATGAGGATGTCCCAGCCTTGCATGCCATGTGAGATTATCACACCTATCCGTTGTGCTGCTTAAACACACAGACTCCACAGGACTAGGCGCCTCAGTTGTTTGGAGATGATAGAGCTGATGCTTGCTGTCTCCTCTGCCAATAACCCTTCCAGTCTTCAAATCCTGGAACTCAACTTCATTTGGTCTGAAAACTACTTGACAATCCAGATCAACTGTAGCCTTCTTAACTGAGATTAGATTGGATGTAAACTGAGGTAGGTAGAAGGCAGTGGAGTTCTTCTCAAACAGCTTGAGGTTTCCCACTCCTTCTATTGGGATCCTGGTACCATTGGCTATCATGACACTCCCTGTTGCTGCTTTAACCTCACTGATTAGTCTCTTGTCACTGATCATGTGGTGTGTTGCTCCAGAGTCAATGATGATGGGTTTAGATGTGGATGCTTTGGCAGGAGCACCCAGACTCCGGGTCGTAGCCAAAGCATACACATGCTTAACCAACTCATCCCATTCCTCCTTTGTCACACACTCATCTGCCCTCTTGGTATCCATTCCTCTCATATCCGCACTGTCTCCTACTGTTTCTCCCATGTAAGCTGAGTATGAACACTCTCCTATAACCATCTGCTGAAGTGCATCCTTGATTCTCTTCAAGATTACACTCATCCTGCCACTTAAGTGCTCAGACTCGCTATCCTTTCTCCATACCCTTCTCTTCATTAACCACTCCTTAGAAAGTTTTCTCAACCTTCCCCTCTTACAGCTTGTACCTCCCTTCCATCTTTCTGGCTTCCTGTTCATTTCCCACACATCACAAGTATATTTAACAAGCTCACATACCTCTTCCATAAGGAAGCTGAAGATCACATCTTGCTTCCTCCTTTCTTGACTACATCTCGGATTTGATG
Organism: Brassica napus; assembly: GCF_020379485.1. Taxonomy (NCBI): domain Eukaryota; kingdom Viridiplantae; phylum Streptophyta; class Magnoliopsida; order Brassicales; family Brassicaceae; genus Brassica; species Brassica napus. The sequence goes on from NW_026015118.1 coordinate 66,010, forward strand.
TGTGTGTCTTCACCACATCTAGCTCTGACCACACTTCTCTCAGCCTTCCCACAAGCTGATAACACTCATCCTTTCCTTGTCTCAAGCCGCGGATCACCCCTCTGTCCTCAACGACTCTCACAAGCTTGGACTTGCCTAAAGTTGCTTCAATCTCACTCTTTGTAGTGTTTCCTTGAACAACTTCATTTCCCAGCTTCAGACCTCTTGTCTGACCTTCTTCAGTAGCCATTTCCATGAAAGGTTTCCCCTTTCCATGACTACTCCATAACCCACAGCTTTCCAAAGCTCTTTTAGCCCACCTTGACCACTCGCCATGCCTCTCCTCTTCAGTCTTCACAGTTGACTCAGGTCTGTGCTCCATTTCCATGTTGAGATGATTTGGATTCACCAGAACCTCTCACGCCACCAAGATAATGAAACCCAGAAGTTAAGAACACCAAGAACACTCAAGAACACTCAATAATTTTAAGAAAAAGGAATCACACTCTCCCACTTTGCGCAACCTGGCTCTGATACCATATACACTTTTGTGTATTAGAGCATGATTCAACTAATCCAGGATAATCAGATGAAAAGATTAAAGAGATTAAGAGATTTTAGTGAGAGAATAGAGAGAGACTCAAAACTCCATTAGATTGATTAATGAGAGAGTTTACAACACATATAGATTAGGGATACATCAATTCGTCCAGGTTCACTCTAGCTAGGATAAGAAGCATGTGTAGTCAAAGATGCTTGATTTAAACTAGCCAATAAGGTTCCTCACATGCTTGGGCATCTTGCTTTAGCTTTCCAGCTGGTGCCAGCCTGTCTAAAGCTCTCTAGCCTTGACCAGACCTTATCCAAACTCCTCCTTGCTTATTCAGACTCCTCCTGGCGTGATTCACTCTTCACATAGATGCAAGGTAACTTCCCAAGTCTTTTAACTCAGTTACCACAGTAACAATAAAGTTACTGTGGTAAATCTCCAAGTTACTGCCTGCTCCAAATCCCTTCCTCTATCCATGTATCCACTCTTCATCTCCTCATCTCAACACCAATGAGATTTATTCAACTTCCTGGTGATTCTCCACTACATTATGTATCCAAATAAGGCTTCTCAGAAAGTGATTCATCCCGGTTTGATTGGAACGACGAAGAAGCTGTCCAATTCCCAAACTGGGAAACTGGAATCACCTGATTTAAAAGTGGGATAACTTCTTCATCCCAACTCCTATGAGATTTATTCAACTTCCTGGTGATTCTCCACCACTTTATGTATCCAAATCAAGCTTCTCACAAAGTGATTCATCCTGGTTTGATTGGAACGACGAAGAAGCTGTGCTATTCCCAAACTGGGAAACTGGAATCACCTGATTTGAAAGTGGGATAACTTCTTCATCCCAACTCCTATGAGATTTATTCAACTTCCTGGTGATTCTCCACCACTTTATGTATCAAAATCAAGCTTCTCACAAAGTGATTCATCCTGGTTTGATTGGAACGACGAAGAAGCTGTGCTATTCCCAAACTGGAAAACTGGAATCACCTGATTTGAAAGTGGGATAACTTCTTCTTGCCAACTCCTATGAGATTTATTCAACTTCCTGGTGATTCTCCACCACTTTATGTATCCAAATCAAGCTTCTCACAAAGAGATTCATCCTGGTTTGATTGGAACGACGAAGAAGCTGTGCTATTCCCAAACTGGGAAACTGGAATCACCTGATTTGAAAGTGGGATAACTTCTTCTAGCCAACTCCTATGAGATTTATTCAACTTCCTGGTGATTCTCCACCACTTTATGTATCCAAATCAAGCTTCTCACAAAGAGATTCATCCTGGTTTGATTGGAACGACGAAGAAGCTGTCCTATTCCCAAACTGGGAAACTGGAATCACCTGATTTGAAAGTGGGATAACTTCTTCATCCCAACTCCTATGAGATTTATTCAACTTCCTGGTGATTCTCCACCACTTTATGTATCCAAATCAAGCTTCTTACAAAGTGATTCATCCTGGTTTGATTGGAACGACGAAGAAGCTGTGCTATTCCCAAACTGGGAAACTGGAATCACCTGATTTGAAAGTGGGATAACTTCTTCATCCAACTCCTATGAGATTTATTCAACTTCCTGGTGATTCTCCACCACTTTATGTATCCAAATCAAGCTTCTCACAAAGTGATTCATCCTGGTTTGATTGGAACGACGAAGAAGCTGTGCTATTCCCAAACTGGGAAACTGGAATCACCTGATTTGAAAGTGGGATAACTTCTTCATCCCAACTCCTATGAGATTTATTCAACTTCCTGGTGATTCTCCACCACTTTATGTATCCAAATCAAGCTTCTCACAAAGTGATTCATCCTGGTTTGATTGGAACGACGAAGAAGCTGTCCTATTCCCAAACTGGGAAACTGGAATCACCTGATTTGAAAGTGGGATAACTTCTTCATCCCAACTCCTATGAGATTTATTCAACTTCCTGGTGATTCTCCACCACTTTATGTATCCAAATCAAGCTTCTCACAAAGTGATTCATCCTGGTTTGATTGGAACGACGAAGAAGCTGTGTATTCCCAAACTGGGAAACTGGAATCACCTGATTTGAAAGTGGGATAACTTCTTCATCCCAACTCCTATGAGATTTATTCAACTTCCTGGTGATTCTCCACCACTTTATGTATCCAAATCAAGCTTCTTACAAAGTGATTCATCCTGGTTTGATTGGAACGACGAAGAAGCTGTGCTATTCCCAAACTGGGAAACTGGAATCACCTGATTTGAAAGTGGGATAACTTCTTCATCCCAACTCCTATGAGATTTATTCAACTTCCTGGTGATTCTCCACCACTTTATGTATCCAAATCAAGCTTCTCACAAAGTGATTCATCCTGGTTTGATTGGAACGACGAAGAAGCTGTGCTATTCCCAAACTGGAAACTGGAATCACCTGATTTGAAAGTGGGATAACTTCTTCATCCCAACTCCTATGAGATTTATTCAACTTCCTGGTGATTCTCCACCACTTTATGTATCCAAATCAAGCTTCTCACAAAGTGATTCATCCTGGTTTGATTGGAACGACGAAGAAGCTGTGCTATTCCCAAACTGGGAAACTGGAATCACCTGATTTGAAAGTGGGATAACTTCTTCATCCCAACTCCTATGAGATTTATTCAACTTCCTGGTGATTCTCCACCACTTTATGTATCCAAATCAAGCTTCTCACAAAGTGATTCATCCTGGTTTGATTGGAACGACGAAGAAGCTGTGCTATTCCCAAACTGGGAAACTGGAATCACCTGATTTGAAAGTGGGATAACTTCTTCATTCAACTCCTATGAGATTTATTCAACTTCCTGGTGATTCTCCACCACTTTATGTATCCAAATCAAGCTTTTCACAAAGTGATTCATCCTGGTTTGATTGGAACGACGAAGAAGCTGTGCTATTCCCAAACTGGGAAACTGGAATCACCTGATTTGAAAGTGGGATAACTTCTTCATCCCAACTCCTATGAGATTTATTCAACTTCCTGGTGATTCTCCACCACTTTATGTATCCAAATCAAGCTTCTCACAAAGTGATTCATCCTGGTTTGATTGGAACGACGAAGAAGCTGTGCTATTCCCAAACTGGGAAACTGGAATCACCTGATTTGAAAGTGGGATAACTTCTTCATCCCAACTCCTATGAGATTTATTCAACTTCCTGGTGATTCTCCACCACTTTATGTATCCAAATCAAGCTTCTCACAAAGTGATTCATCCTGGTTTGATTGGAACGACGAAGAAGCTGTGCTATTCCCAAACTGGGAAACTGGAATCACCTGATTTGAAAGTGGGATAACTTCTTCATCCCAACTCCTATGAGATTTATTCAACTTCCTGGTGATTCTCCACCACTTTATGTATCCAAATCAAGCTTCTCACAAAGTGATTCATCCTGGTTTGATTGGAACGACGAAGAAGCTGTGCTATTCCCAAACTGGGAAACTGGAATCACCTGATTTGAAAGTGGGATAACTTCTTCATCCCAACTCCTATGAGATTTATTCAACTTCCTGGTGATTCTCCACCACTTTATGTATCCAAATCAAGCTTCTCACAAAGTGATTCATCCTGGTTTGATTGGAACGACGAAGAAGCTGTCCTATTCCCAAACTGGGAAACTGGAATCACCTGATTTGAAAGTGGGATAACTTCTTCATCCCAACTCCTATGAGATTTATTCAACTTCCTGGTGATTCTCCACCACTTTATGTATCCAAATCAAGCTTCTTACAAAGTGATTCATCCTGGTTTGATTGGAACGACGAAGAAGCTGTGCTATTCCCAAACTGGGAAACTGGAATCACCTGATTTGAAAGTGGGATAACTTCTTCATCCCAACTCCTATGAGATTTATTCAACTTCCTGGTGATTCTCCACCACTTTATGTATCCAAATCAAGCTTCTCACAAAGTGATTCATCCTGGTTTGATTGGAACGACGAAGAAGCTGTGCTATTCCCAAACTGGGAAACTGGAATCACCTGATTTGAAAGTGGGATAACTTCTTCATCCCAACTCCTATGAGATTTATTCAACTTCCTGGTGATTCTCCACCACTTTATGTATCCAAATCAAGCTTCTCACAAAGTGATTCATCCTGGTTTGATTGGAACGACGAAGAAGCTGTGCTATTCCCAAACTGGGAAACTGGAATCACCTGATTTGAAAGTGGGATAACTTCTTCATCCCAACTCCTATGAGATTTATTCAACTTCCTGGTGATTCTCCACCACTTTATGTATCCAAATCAAGCTTCTCACAAAGTGATTCATCCTGGTTTGATTGGAACGACGAAGAAGCTGTCCTATTCCCAAACTGGGAAACTGGAATCACCTGATTTGAAAGTGGGATAACTTCTTCATCCCAACTCCTATGAGATTTATTCAACTTCCTGGTGATTCTCCACCACTTTATGTATCCAAATCAAGCTTCTCACAAAGTGATTCATCCTGGTTTGATTGGAACGACGAAGAAGCTGTGCTATTCCCAAACTGGGAAACTGGAATCACCTGATTTGAAAGTGGGATAACTTCTTCATCCCAACTCCTATGAGATTTATTCAACTTCCTGGTGATTCTCCACCACTTTATGTATCCAAATCAAGCTTCTCACAAAGTGATTCATCCTGGTTTGATTGGAACGACGAAGAAGCTGTGCTATTCCCAAACTGGGAAACTGGAATCACCTGATTTGAAAGTGGGATAACTTCTTCTTGCCAACTCCTATGATAACTTCTTCATCCCAACTCCTATGAGATTTATTCAACTTCCTGGTGATTCTCCACCACTTTATGTATCCAAATCAAGCTTCTTACAAAGTGATTCATCCTGGTTTGATTGGAACGACGAAGAAGCTGTGCTATTCCCAAACTGGGAAACTGGAATCACCTGATTTGAAAGTGGGATAACTTCTTCTTCCCAACTCCTATGAGATTTATTCAACTTCCTGGTGATTCTCCACCACTTTATGTATCCAAATCAAGCTTCTCACAAAGTGATTCATCCTGGTTTGATTGGAACGACGAAGAAGCTGTGCTATTCCCAAACTGGGAAACTGGAATCACCTGATTTGAAAGTGGGATAACTTCTTCATCCCAACTCCTATGAGATTTATTCAACTTCCTGGTGATTCTCCACCACTTTATGTATCCAAATCAAGCTTCTCACAAAGTGATTCATCCTGGTTTGATTGGAACGACGAAGAAGCTGTGCTATTCCCAAACTGGGAAACTGGAATCACCTGATTTGAAAGTGGGATAACTTCTTCATCCCAACTCCTATGAGATTTATTCAACTTCCTGGTGATTCTCCACCACTTTATGTATCCAAATCAAGCTTCTCACAAAGTGATTCATCCTGGTTTGATTGGAACGACGAAGAAGCTGTGCTATTCCCAAACTGGGAAACTGGAATCACCTGATTTGAAAGTGGGATAACTTCTTCATCCCAACTCCTATGAGATTTATTCAACTTCCTGGTGATTCTCCACCACTTTATGTATCCAAATCAAGCTTCTCACAAAGTGATTCATCCTGGTTTGATTGGAACGACGAAGAAGCTGTGCTATTCCCAAACTGGGAAACTGGAATCACCTGATTTGAAAGTGGGATAACTTCTTCATCCCAACTCCTATGAGATTTATTCAACTTCCTGGTGATTCTCCACCACTTTATGTATCCAAATCAAGCTTCTCACAAAGTGATTCATCCTGGTTTGATTGGAACGACGAAGAAGCTGTGCTATTCCCAAACTGGGAAACTGGAATCACCTGATTTGAAAGTGGGATAACTTCTTCATCCCAACTCCTATGAGATTTATTCAACTTCCTGGTGATTCTCCACCACTTTATGTATCCAAATCAAGCTTCTCACAAAGTGATTCATCCTGGTTTGATTGGAACGACGAAGAAGCTGTGCTATTCCCAAACTGGGAAACTGGAATCACCTGATTTGAAAGTGGGATAACTTCTTCATCCCAACTCCTATGAGATTTATTCAACTTCCTGGTGATTCTCCACCACTTTATGTATCCAAATCAAGCTTCTCACAAAGTGATTCATCCTGGTTTGATTGGAACGACGAAGAAGCTGTCCTATTCCCAAACTGGGAAACTGGAATCACCTGATTTGAAAGTGGGATAACTTCTTCATCCCAACTCCTATGAGATTTATTCAACTTCCTGGTGATTCTCCACCACTTTATGTATCCAAATCAAGCTTCTCACAAAGTGATTCATCCTGGTTTGATTGGAACGACGAAGAAGCTGTGCTATTCCCAAACTGGGAAACTGGAATCACCTGATTTGAAAGTGGGATAACTTCTTCATCCCAACTCCTATGAGATTTATTCAACTTCCTGGTGATTCTCCACCACTTTATGTATCCAAATCAAGCTTCTCACAAAGTGATTCATCCTGGTTTGATTGGAACGACGAAGAAGCTGTGCTATTCCCAAACTGGGAAACTGGAATCACCTGATTTGAAAGTGGGATAACTTCTTCATCCAACTCCTATGAGATTTATTCAACTTCCTGGTGATTCTCCACCACTTTATGTATCCAAATCAAGCTTCTCACAAAGTGATTCATCCTGGTTTGATTGGAACGACGAAGAAGCTGTGCTATTCCCAAACTGGGAAACTGGAATCACCTGATTTGAAAGTGGGATAACTTCTTCATCCCAACTCCTATGAGATTTATTCAACTTCCTGGTGATTCTCCACCACTTTATGTATCCAAATCAAGCTTCTCACAAAGAGATTCATCCTGGTTTGATTGGAACGACGAAGAAGCTGTGCTATTCCCAAACTGGGAAACTGGAATTACCTGATTTGAAAGTTGGATAACTTCTTCATCCCAACTCCTATGAGATTTATTCAACTTCCTGGTTGTTGACATGAAGAATAAAGCAAGAAGATAGGAACTTGGAGAACAAGGCTGTCCGTACAACCTAAGAGTGACTTGCAAGGAAAGGAAGCAAGTCATGAGTTAACCAACTCGGTCAAGTGATTAAAAGATCTCCTAGTGAGTGGGAATGTCGACATGTATCCGTTGAAGAGAAGTGAGTGGAGGAGTCACGGGTGTGTCTAAGAGAAGAGAGAGGGAGCTGACCGTTGGGAGCTGTCACTATCCCTCTTGCTGAACGAGCCATCCGCGGATCTGCCTCCTCTTTGTTTATTCTTTCCCTTGTACTATCTTCTCATTGTTTATGCATTCTTGTATGTCTTTAAATACCCTGTCATGTGTAACAAATCAAGTAAGGAAACTTATTCTCCTTCTATTCTCTTTGTCACACTCTCACGGAAACTCTCTCCATCTCTTACTCTTCTCTCTTAATCTCTCCTTAATCTTCTAAAACTCTCATGGTATCAGAGCAGCTGTGCTCTTGAGACCTAAATCTCTTTTTCTTCCGCGAACTCTCTGTGTTTTATTTCTATTTTTGGCAAAGTTCATCCTGTTCTTGAGGTGTTCTTCAATCTCATTTCCAGAATTTGCCAAAAATAGCAAAGTTCATCCAAAACTTTCGTTCCTCTTTCTCTCTTGATGGATACCTCCGAGAACCCAAAGATGGTGATGATACCAGTTACTCTCAAGGGTCCTAACTACCTGACATGGGCAAGACTTGCCAAAACAGCTCTCGGAGGCAGAGGCCTTTGGGAGATTGTTGAAGAAGGCCGCCCCACCAAGAAGACTGTTCTAGGAGAGGATGGCAAAGAAGTGGTGGTTGCGGATGCTGGGGATAAGAAGAAAGGTCAGGAGGACCTCATGGTGTTGTCTATCATCCAGAATAGCCTCGCCCCTTCTCTCCAAGAGGCTTATGCATTCTGTGAAACTTCCAAGGAGCTGTGGGATACTCTCAAGAAGGTGTATGCCAACAAATCCAACATCAGCAAGGTGTATGAAGTAAAAGGAGCAATCAACTCTCTAAGTCAAGAGGACACAGACTTTGATGCTCATTTTGGGAAGTTCCGGTCTCTATGGGCTGAGCTAGAGATGCTCAGACCCGCAACAATTGATCCGGATGTTCTACATGAAAGAAGGGAGCAAGATAAGGTCTTTGCCTTGCTGCTCACTCTCAACCCAGGGTATGATGACCTTATTAGGCACATACTGAGGAACAAGGAGCTTCCATCTCTAGATGAAGTGTGTGCTGAGATTCAGAAGGAGCACGGCTCAGTGGGTCTCTTTAAGAGAAAGGGGGAGCTAGTGATGGCCAATCAAGCTGAAGGAGCCGAGAGCAAACCTGCCGGAGTAGCCAACAAAGGGTACTACAAGCCGGAGGAAAAGAAAGTGTGGGTGTGTGATCATTGCAAGAGGAAGGGTCACGGCAAGGACAAGTGCTGGATACTTCACCCACACCTCAAACCGGCTAAGTTCAAGACTGATGGTCGAGCAAACTACTCAGGTGATGTAGGAGAAGCTTCCACGGCCTACCGCACTCATGAGGGCAAGGGAAACCAGGATGAGTCCATCAAGAAATCTGACATTGAGGCACTCATCAAAGCTCTCAAGGAGTCTGGTAAAACTCTTGGTTCCTCTCTTAGTGCATCATATCAATTGCCTAGGAGTTTATTCACGGCATTTCAAGTTGCTCATGAATCTGATAGAGTTAAACCCTTAGTCATAGACTCAGGAGCCTCTCATCACATGATTAGTGATTTAAACTTGATTAAAAATATCACTCCTGCAGTAGGAAATGTTATGATAGCTGATGGTAACAAGGTTCCAATTAAAGGCATAGGGGAACTTAAATTATTTGAGAAAGAATCCAAAGCCTTCTACATGCCTAGTTTCACTTCTAATCTATTATCTGTGAAAAGGGTGACCAATGACTTGAATTGCAATGTTATATTTACGCCTGATGATGTCTACTTTCAGGATATTGACTCATGTAGGTTGCTTGGCAAAGGTGTGAGCAAGGGAAACCTGTACTTGCTAGAAGACACTAAGCTTGCATCCGATCTATCTGTTGCTTTCAATTCAAGTTTTAATTTCCCTAAAGATGTAATGTGGCATGCTAGATTAGGACATCCTCATTCTCGTGCCTTGAACATCATGTTGCCTAGTATTTCATTCCAACAAGATTGTGAAGCTTGTATCTTAGGAAAACATTGCAAAACTGTATTTCCCAAGTCTAGTACAATCTATGAACACTGCTTTGATTTAATTCACTCGGATGTATGGACAGCTCCATGTCTTTCTAGAGAACATCACAAGTATTTTGTGACCTTTATTGATGAGAAATCCAAGTACACATGGATCACTCTCTTACAATCAAAGGATAGGGTCTTAGATGCATTTATAAACTTTGAAACATATGTCTCTAACCATTATAATGCCAAAGTTAAGATTTTGAGATCAGATAATGGAGGAGAGTACACCAGCAATGCATTCAAAGCCCATCTAGCCAAACGAGGTGTGATCCATCAAACCAGCTGTCCATACACTCCCCAACAAAATGGTGTGGCCGAGAGGAAGAACAGGCATCTCATGGAGGTCACTAGGAGCATGATGTTCCATACTAGTGTCCCAAAGAGCTTTTGGGGTGATGCGGTCCTAACTGCATGCTACCTGATCAACCGCATTCCTACCAGAGTTCTAAAAGACTACTCTCCATTTGAGGTATTGAACAAAGCTAAACCATCTATTGATCATATGCGTGTGTTTGGGTGCCTGTGTTTTGTTTTGAAACCAGGAGAACTGAGGAACAAACTGGAGGCTAAGAGCACAAGAGCTATGTTCATTGGGTATTCACCAAACCAGAAGGGCTATAAGTGCTATGAACCAGAGACTAGGAGAGTCTTGGTATCTAGAGATGTGAAGTTTGTAGAAACCAGAGGGTACTACAACAACAAGGATTGGAATGAGCTGGAGAACTTGTCTCAATCCGCATCAGATAGAGCAGCCAATCTCAGACAAGTCATGAGGAGACTTGGGGTCAGCTTACCTATGGAAGAGCCGGGACAAGCAGGATCAGATAATGTGGGAGGATCAAGCCGGTCTGAAGAGCAAACCGAGACAACTACAGATGAAGTTGAGATCCAAGAAGCTGCTCCCCTTGATCCTGAGGGGGGAAATCAGGGTGAACCACCTGTATCTGAGGAAGTTCATGATCAAGAAGAGCACCATGACCAAGAGGAGGAAGTAGAGGATCAGAATCAGAACTTGGAAGGTGGAGAAGGCACTCAGAATGAAAATGATCAGCCAGTACTTAGGAGAAGTACTAGGATCAAGAAGCCGGCTTCAAACTGGAACAACACCAGAGTCTACTTCAATGCAGAGGCAGTAGCTCACCCACCCAGTGGCGTGTGCTCCCTAGCTCACTATCCAGAAGAACATCAAGCCTTTGTGGGTTCATTGGATCAGGAATGGATACCAAGAACATATGCAGAAGCTATGGAAGATGATGAATGGAGGGAATCAGTGAATGATGAAATGGGAGCCATGGAGAGGAACAACACCTGGTATGAGACAGAGCTTCCAAAAGGAAAGAAAGCCGTGACCAGCAGACTCATACACACCATCAAGTATCTTGCAAATGGGAAGCCAGAAAGAAAGAAGACCAGATTGGTAGCAAGAGGATACACACAAGTTTATGGAGAAGACTATCTAGACACCTTTGCACCAGTGGCCAAGCTCCACACAATCCGGATTATCCTTTCATTGGCAGTAAATCAAGAGTGGGATCTTTGGCAAATGGATGTGAAGAATGCCTTCTTGCAAGGTGAACTAGAAGATGAGGTATATATGAGACCACCGCCGGGAATGGAAGAGATGGTGAAACCAGGGAATGTACTCAGACTCAGAAAAGCCATATATGGTTTGAAGCAATCACCAAGAGCTTGGTATCACAAGCTGAGCACTACACTGAATGGGAGAGGCTTTGTGAAGTCTCAAGCGGATCACACACTCTTCACTCTCACCAGCAAGCAAGGGATTGTTGTGATTCTAGTCTATGTGGATGATATCATCATCACTGGTTGTGACAAGGAGGGGATCAGTTCAACCAAGACCTTTCTTAAAGCCGCATTTGATATCAAAGACCTAGGAGAACTGAAGTACTTCCTCGGCATTGAGATGTGCAGATCAAAGGAAGGATTGTTCATGTCCCAAAGAAAGTATACCCTGGACATCTTAAAGGAGGCAGGAGATCTTGGAGGAAGACAAGCCAAGACACCACTTGAAGAAGGTTACAAGGTATTGCGAGAGGGGGAGTATGAAGATACTCCATTTGAAGATGTCAAGCAGTATAGAAGGATGGTTGGGAAGCTGATCTATCTAACCATCACTCGGCCAGATGTGTGCTTTGCAGTTAATCAAGTAAGCCAGCACATGCAAACTCCCAAGGTTCATCACTGGAACATGGTGGAGAGGATCCTAAGATACTTGAGAGAGGCGCCAGGTCAGGGTGTATGGATGGCTTGCAACAAGAACACTGAGGTGATAGGATACTGTGATGCAGATTGGGCTGGGGACAGAGTAGACAGAAGGTCAACCACCGGCTATTGTACATTCATTGGAGGGAATCTGGTCACTTGGAAGAGCAAGAAGCAGAAGGTGGTGTCTTGCTCAAGTGCAGAAGCAGAGTACAGATCAATGAGGAAGCTAACCAGTGAGCTTATCTGGATAAAGGGGCTTCTAGGCGACTTGGGAATTGAGATCACCACTCCCATGACCATGCATTGTGACAATCAAGCTGCAATACACATTGCATCCAACTCAGTCTTCCATGAGAGGACAAAACACATAGAAGTGGACTGTCACAAGGTGAGACAAGCAGTAGAACAGCAAGTGATCCTCCCATGCTATACAAGAAGTGAGGATCAGCTGGCTGACATCTTCACCAAGGCAGCCAGCAGCAAAGTTTGTGAGTCCATTCTTCCAAGACTTGGACTCATAAACCTTCCATGTCAATGATCCCCTCACCATGGAGTATTCTACTCTTTTTCCTTTGCTTGGTTTTTATCCCAAGTGGTTTTTCCAAGTAAAGGTTTTAATGAGGGAATGCTTCATGGATTTCCAAGCTTGACACTCACTACTGTCAAGCTTGAGGGGGAGTGTTGACATGAAGAATAAAGCAAGAAGATAGGAACTTGGAGAACAAGGCTGTCCGTACAACCTAAGAGTGACTTGCAAGGAAAGGAAGCAAGTCATGAGTTAACCAACTCGGTCAAGTGATTAAAAGATCTCCTAGTGAGTGGGAATGTCGACATGTATCCGTTGAAGAGAAGTGAGTGGAGGAGTCACGGGTGTGTCTAAGAGAAGAGAGAGGGAGCTGACCGTTGGGAGCTGTCACTATCCCTCTTGCTGAACGAGCCATCCGCGGATCTGCCTCCTCTTTGTTTATTCTTTCCCTTGTACTATCTTCTCATTGTTTATGCATTCTTGTATGTCTTTAAATACCCTGTCATGTGTAACAAATCAAGTAAGGAAACTTATTCTCCTTCTATTCTCTTTGTCACACTCTCACGGAAACTCTCTCCATCTCTTACTCTTCTCTCTTAATCTCTCCTTAATCTTCTAAAACTCTCACTGGTGATTGTCCACCACTTTATGTATCCAAATCAAGCTTCTCACAAAGTGATTCATCCTGGTTTGATTGGAACGACGAAGAAGCTGTGCTATTCCCAAACTGGGAAACTGGAATCACCTGATTTGAAAGTGGGATAACTTCTTCTAGCCAACTCCTATGAGATTTATTCTACTTCCTGGTGATTCTCCACCACTTTATGTATCCAAATCAAGCTTCTCACAAAGTGATTCATCCTGGTTTGATTGGAACGACGAAGAAGCTGTGCTATTCCCAAACTGGGAAACTGGAATCACCTGATTTGAAAGTGGGATAACTTCTTCATCCCAACTCCTATGAGAATTATTCAACTTCCTGGTGATTCTCCACCACTTTATGTATCCAAATCAAGCTTCTCACAAAGTGATTCATCCTGGTTTGATTGGAACGACGAAGAAGCTGTGCTATTCCCAAACTGGGAAACTGGAATCACCTGATTTGAAAGTGGGATAACTTCTTCATCCCAACTCCTATGAGATTTATTCAACTTCCTGGTGATTCTCCACCACTTTATGTATCCAAATCAAGCTTCTTACAAAGTGATTCATCCTGGTTTGATTGGAACGACGAAGAAGCTGTCCTATTCCCAAACTGGGAAACTGGAATCACCTGATTTGAAAGTGGGATAACTTCTTCATCCCAACTCCTATGAGATTTATTCAACTTCCTGGTGATTCTCCACCACTTTATGTATCCAAATCAAGCTTCTCACAAAGTGATTCATCCTGGTTTGATTGGAACGACGAAGAAGCTGTCCTATTCCCAAACTGGGAAACTGGAATCACCTGATTTGAAAGTGGGATAACTTCTTCATCCCAACTCCTATGAGATTTATTCAACTTCCTGGTGATTCTCCACCACTTTATGTATCCAAATCAAGCTTCTCACAAAGTGATTCATCCTGGTTTGATTGGAACGACGAAGAAGCTGTCCTATTCCCAAACTGGGAAACTGGAATCACCTGATTTGAAAGTGGGAGTGGGATAACTTCTTCATCCCAACTCCTATGAGATTTATTCAACTTCCTGGTGATTCTCCACCACTTTATGTATCCAAATCAAGCTTCTTACAAAGTGATTCATCCTGGTTTGATTGGAACGACGAAGAAGCTGTGCTATTCCCAAACTGGGAAACTGGAATCACCTGATTTGAAAGTGGGATAACTTCTTCATCCCAACTCCTATGAGATTTATTCAACTTCCTGGTGATTCTCCACCACTTTATGTATCCAAATCAAGCTTCTCACAAAGTGATTCATCCTGGTTTGATTGGAACGACGAAGAAGCTGTCCTATTCCCAAACTGGGAAACTGGAATCACCTGATTTGAAAGTGGGATAACTTCTTCATCCCAACTCCTATGAGATTTATTCAACTTCCTGGTGATTCTCCACCACTTTATGTATCCAAATCAAGCTTCTCACAAAGTGATTCATCCTGGTTTGATTGGAACGACGAAGAAGCTGTGCTATTCCCAAACTGGGAAACTGGAATCACCTGATTTGAAAGTGGGATAACTTCTTCATCCCAACTCCTATGAGATTTATTCAACTTCCTGGTGATTCTCCACCACTTTATGTATCCAAATCAAGCTTCTCACAAAGTGATTCATCCTGGTTTGATTGGAACGACGAAGAAGCTGTGCTATTCCCAAACTGGGAAACTGGAATCACCTGATTTGAAAGTGGGATAACTTCTTCATCCCAACTCCTATGAGATTTATTCAACTTCCTGGTGATTCTCCACCACTTTATGTATCCAAATCAAGCTTCTCACAAAGTGATTCATCCTGGTTTGATTGGAACGACGAAGAAGCTGTCCTATTCCCAAACTGGGAAACTGGAATCACCTGATTTGAAAGTGGGATAACTTCTTCATCCCAACTCCTATGAGATTTATTCAACTTCCTGGTGATTCTCCACCACTTTATGTATCCAAATCAAGCTTCTCACAAAGTGATTCATCCTGGTTTGATTGGAACGACGAAGAAGCTGTGCTATTCCCAAACTGGGAAACTGGAATCACCTGATTTGAAAGTGGGATAACTTCTTCATCCCAACTCCTATGAGATTTATTCAACTTCCTGGTGATTCTCCACCACTTTATGTATCCAAATCAAGCTTCTCACAAAGTGATTCATCCTGGTTTGATTGGAACGACGAAGAAGCTGTGCTATTCCCAAACTGGGAAACTGGAATCACCTGATTTGAAAGTGGGATAACTTCTTCATCCCAACTCCTATGAGATTTATTCAACTTCCTGGTGATTCTCCACCACTTTATGTATCCAAATCAAGCTTCTCACAAAGTGATTCATCCTGGTTTGATTGGAACGACGAAGAAGCTGTCCTATTCCCAAACTGGGAAACTGGAATCACCTGATTTGAAAGTGGGATAACTTCTTCATCCCAACTCCTATGAGATTTATTCAACTTCCTGGTGATTCTCCACCACTTTATGTATCCAAATCAAGCTTCTCACAAAGTGATTCATCCTGGTTTGATTGGAACGACGAAGAAGCTGTCCTATTCCCAAACTGGGAA
The DNA here is from genome assembly GCF_020379485.1 of Brassica napus. Classification (NCBI taxonomy): domain Eukaryota; kingdom Viridiplantae; phylum Streptophyta; class Magnoliopsida; order Brassicales; family Brassicaceae; genus Brassica; species Brassica napus. The sequence continues at coordinate 81,650 of NW_026015118.1, forward strand.
ACTGGAATCACCTGATTTGAAAGTGGGATAACTTCTTCATCCCAACTCCTATGAGATTTATTCAACTTCCTGGTGATTCTCCACCACTTTATGTATCCAAATCAAGCTTCTCACAAAGTGATTCATCCTGGTTTGATTGGAACGACGAAGAAGCTGTCCTATTCCCAAACTGGGAAACTGGAATCACCTGATTTGAAAGTGGGATAACTTCTTCTTCCCAACTCCTATGAGATTTATTCAACTTCCTGGTGATTCTCCACCACTTTATGTATCCAAATCAAGCTTCTCACAAAGTGATTCATCCTGGTTTGATTGGAACGACGAAGAAGCTGTGCTATTCCCAAACTGGGAAACTGGAATCACCTGATTTGAAAGTGGGATAACTTCTTCATCCCAACTCCTATGAGATTTATTCAACTTCCTGGTGATTCTCCACCACTTTATGTATCCAAATCAAGCTTCTCACAAAGTGATTCATCCTGGTTTGATTGGAACGACGAAGAAGCTGTGCTATTCCCAAACTGGGAAACTGGAATCACCTGATTTGAAAGTGGGATAACTTCTTCATCCCAACTCCTATGAGATTTATTCAACTTCCTGGTGATTCTCCACCACTTTATGTATCCAAATCAAGCTTCTCACAAAGTGATTCATCCTGGTTTGATTGGAACGACGAAGAAGCTGTGCTATTCCCAAACTGGGAAACTGGAATCACCTGATTTGAAAGTGGGATAACTTCTTCATCCCAACTCCTATGAGATTTATTCAACTTCCTGGTGATTCTCCACCACTTTATGTATCCAAATCAAGCTTCTCACAAAGTGATTCATCCTGGTTTGATTGGAACGACGAAGAAGCTGTGCTATTCCCAAACTGGGAAACTGGAATCACCTGATTTGAAAGTGGGATAACTTCTTCATCCCAACTCCTATGAGATTTATTCAACTTCCTGGTGATTCTCCACCACTTTATGTATCCAAATCAAGCTTCTCACAAAGTGATTCATCCTGGTTTGATTGGAACGACGAAGAAGCTGTCCTATTCCCAAACTGGGAAACTGGAATCACCTGATTTGAAAGTGGGATAACTTCTTCATCCCAACTCCTATGAGATTTATTCAACTTCCTGGTGATTCTCCACCACTTTATGTATCCAAATCAAGCTTCTCACAAAGTGATTCATCCTGGTTTGATTGGAACGACGAAGAAGCTGTCCTATTCCCAAACTGGGAAACTGGAATCACCTGATTTGAAAGTGGGATAACTTCTTCATCCCAACTCCTATGAGATTTATTCAACTTCCTGGTGATTCTCCACCACTTTATGTATCCAAATCAAGCTTCTCACAAAGTGATTCATCCTGGTTTGATTGGAACGACGAAGAAGCTGTGCTATTCCCAAACTGGGAAACTGGAATCACCTGATTTGAAAGTGGGATAACTTCTTCATCCCAACTCCTATGAGATTTATTCAACTTCCTGGTGATTCTCCACCACTTTATGTATCCAAATCAAGCTTCTCACAAAGTGATTCATCCTGGTTTGATTGGAACGACGAAGAAGCTGTGCTATTCCCAAACTGGGAAACTGGAATCACCTGATTTGAAAGTGGGATAACTTCTTCATCCCAACTCCTATGAGATTTATTCAACTTCCTGGTGATTCTCCACCACTTTATGTATCCAAATCAAGCTTCTCACAAAGTGATTCATCCTGGTTTGATTGGAACGACGAAGAAGCTGTCCTATTCCCAAACTGGGAAACTGGAATCACCTGATTTGAAAGTGGGATAACTTCTTCATCCCAACTCCTATGAGATTTATTCAACTTCCTGGTGATTCTCCACCACTTTATGTATCCAAATCAAGCTTCTCACAAAGTGATTCATCCTGGTTTGATTGGAACGACGAAGAAGCTGTGCTATTCCCAAACTGGGAAACTGGAATCACCTGATTTGAAAGTGGGATAACTTCTTCATCCCAACTCCTATGAGATTTATTCAACTTCCTGGTGATTCTCCACCACTTTATGTATCCAAATCAAGCTTCTCACAAAGTGATTCATCCTGGTTTGATTGGAACGACGAAGAAGCTGTCTATTCCCAAACTGGGAAACTGGAATCACCTGATTTGAAAGTGGGATAACTTCTTCTTCCCAACTCCTATGAGATTTATTCAACTTCCTGGTGATTCTCCACCACTTTATGTATCCAAATCAAGCTTCTCACAAAGTGATTCATCCTGGTTTGATTGGAACGACGAAGAAGCTGTCCTATTCCCAAACTGGGAAACTGGAATCACCTGATTTGAAAGTGGGATAACTTCTTCTTCCCAACTCCTATGAGATTTATTCAACTTCCTGGTGATTCTCCACCACTTTATGTATCCAAATCAAGCTTCTCACAAAGTGATTCATCCTGGTTTGATTGGAACGACGAAGAAGCTGTCCTATTCCCAAACTGGGAAACTGGAATCACCTGATTTGAAAGTGGGATAACTTCTTCATCCCAACTCCTATGAGATTTATTCAACTTCCTGGTGATTCTCCACCACTTTATGTATCCAAATCAAGCTTCTCACAAAGTGATTCATCCTGGTTTGATTGGAACGACGAAGAAGCTGTGCTATTCCCAAACTGGGAAACTGGAATCACCTGATTTGAAAGTGGGATAACTTCTTCATCCCAACTCCTATGAGATTTATTCAACTTCCTGGTGATTCTCCACCACTTTATGTATCCAAATCAAGCTTCTCACAAAGTGATTCATCCTGGTTTGATTGGAACGACGAAGAAGCTGTCCTATTCCCAAACTGGGAAACTGGAATCACCTGATTTGAAAGTGGGATAACTTCTTCTTCCCAACTCCTATGAGATTTATTCAACTTCCTGGTGATTCTCCACCACTTTATGTATCCAAATCAAGCTTCTCACAAAGTGATTCATCCTGGTTTGATTGGAACGACGAAGAAGCTGTGCTATTCCCAAACTGGGAAACTGGAATCACCTGATTTGAAAGTGGGATAACTTCTTCTTCCCAACTCCTATGAGATTTATTCAACTTCCTGGTGATTCTCCACCACTTTATGTATCCAAATCAAGCTTCTCACAAAGTGATTCATCCTGGTTTGATTGGAACGACGAAGAAGCTGTGCTATTCCCAAACTGGGAAACTGGAATCACCTGATTTGAAAGTGGGATAACTTCTTCATCCCAACTCCTATGAGATTTATTCAACTTCCTGGTGATTCTCCACCACTTTATGTATCCAAATCAAGCTTCTCACAAAGTGATTCATCCTGGTTTGATTGGAACGACGAAGAAGCTGTGCTATTCCCAAACTGGGAAACTGGAATCACCTGATTTGAAAGTGGGATAACTTCTTCTTCCCAACTCCTATGAGATTTATTCAACTTCCTGGTGATTCTCCACCACTTTATGTATCCAAATCAAGCTTCTCACAAAGTGATTCATCCTGGTTTGATTGGAACGACGAAGAAGCTGTGCTATTCCCAAACTGGGAAACTGGAATCACCTGATTTGAAAGTGGGATAACTTCTTCATCCCAACTCCTATGAGATTTATTCAACTTCCTGGTGATTCTCCACCACTTTATGTATCCAAATCAAGCTTCTCACAAAGTGATTCATCCTGGTTTGATTGGAACGACGAAGAAGCTGTGCTATTCCCAAACTGGGAAACTGGAATCACCTGATTTGAAAGTGGGATAACTTCTTCTTCCCAACTCCTATGAGATTTATTCAACTTCCTGGTGATTCTCCACCACTTTATGTATCCAAATCAAGCTTCTCACAAAGTGATTCATCCTGGTTTGATTGGAACGACGAAGAAGCTGTCCTATTCCCAAACTGGGAAACTGGAATCACCTGATTTGAAAGTGGGATAACTTCTTCATCCCAACTCCTATGAGATTTATTCAACTTCCTGGTGATTCTCCACCACTTTATGTATCCAAATCAAGCTTCTCACAAAGTGATTCATCCTGGTTTGATTGGAACGACGAAGAAGCTGTCCTATTCCCAAACTGGGAAACTGGAATCACCTGATTTGAAAGTGGGATAACTTCTTCTTCCCAACTCCTATGAGATTTATTCAACTTCCTGGTGATTCTCCACCACTTTATGTATCCAAATCAAGCTTCTCACAAAGTGATTCATCCTGGTTTGATTGGAACGACGAAGAAGCTGTGCTATTCCCAAACTGGGAAACTGGAATCACCTGATTTGAAAGTGGGATAACTTCTTCATCCCAACTCCTATGAGATTTATTCAACTTCCTGGTGATTCTCCACCACTTTATGTATCCAAATCAAGCTTCTCACAAAGTGATTCATCCTGGTTTGATTGGAACGACGAAGAAGCTGTCCTATTCCCAAACTGGGAAACTGGAATCACCTGATTTGAAAGTGGGATAACTTCTTCTTCCCAACTCCTATGAGATTTATTCAACTTCCTGGTGATTCTCCACCACTTTATGTATCCAAATCAAGCTTCTCACAAAGTGATTCATCCTGGTTTGATTGGAACGACGAAGAAGCTGTCCTATTCCCAAACTGGGAAACTGGAATCACCTGATTTGAAAGTGGGATAACTTCTTCTTCCAACTCCTATGAGATTTATTCAACTTCCTGGTGATTCTCCACCACTTTATGTATCCAAATCAAGCTTCTCACAAAGTGATTCATCCTGGTTTGATTGGAACGACGAAGAAGCTGTGCTATTCCCAAACTGGGAAACTGGAATCACCTGATTTGAAAGTGGGATAACTTCTTCTTCCCAACTCCTATGAGATTTATTCAACTTCCTGGTGATTCTCCACCACTTTATGTATCCAAATCAAGCTTCTCACAAAGTGATTCATCCTGGTTTGATTGGAACGACGAAGAAGCTGTCCTATTCCCAAACTGGGAAACTGGAATCACCTGATTTGAAAGTGGGATAACTTCTTCATCCAACTCCTATGAGATTTATTCAACTTCCTGGTGATTCTCCACCACTTTATGTATCCAAATCAAGCTTCTCACAAAGTGATTCATCCTGGTTTGATTGGAACGACGAAGAAGCTGTGCTATTCCCAAACTGGGAAACTGGAATCACCTGATTTGAAAGTGGGATAACTTCTTCATCCCAACTCCTATGAGATTTATTCAACTTCCTGGTGATTCTCCACCACTTTATGTATCCAAATCAAGCTTCTCACAAAGTGATTCATCCTGGTTTGATTGGAACGACGAAGAAGCTGTCCTATTCCCAAACTGGGAAACTGGAATCACCTGATTTGAAAGTGGGATAACTTCTTCTTCCAACTCCTATGAGATTTATTCAACTTCCTGGTGATTCTCCACCACTTTATGTATCCAAATCAAGCTTCTCACAAAGTGATTCATCCTGGTTTGATTGGAACGACGAAGAAGCTGTCCTATTCCCAAACTGGGAAACTGGAATCACCTGATTTGAAAGTGGGATAACTTCTTCTTCCAACTCCTATGAGATTTATTCAACTTCCTGGTGATTCTCCACCACTTTATGTATCCAAATCAAGCTTCTCACAAAGTGATTCATCCTGGTTTGATTGGAACGACGAAGAAGCTGTCCTATTCCCAAACTGGGAAACTGGAATCACCTGATTTGAAAGTGGGATAACTTCTTCATCCCAACTCCTATGAGATTTATTCAACTTCCTGGTGATTCTCCACCACTTTATGTATCCAAATCAAGCTTCTCACAAAGTGATTCATCCTGGTTTGATTGGAACGACGAAGAAGCTGTGCTATTCCCAAACTGGGAAACTGGAATCACCTGATTTGAAAGTGGGATAACTTCTTCATCCCAACTCCTATGAGATTTATTCAACTTCCTGGTGATTCTCCACCACTTTATGTATCCAAATCAAGCTTCTCACAAAGTGATTCATCCTGGTTTGATTGGAACGACGAAGAAGCTGTCCTATTCCCAAACTGGGAAACTGGAATCACCTGATTTGAAAGTGGGATAACTTCTTCTCCCCAACTCCTATGAGATTTATTCAACTTCCTGGTGATTCTCCACCACTTTATGTATCCAAATCAAGCTTCTCACAAAGTGATTCATCCTGGTTTGATTGGAACGACGAAGAAGCTGTCCTATTCCCAAACTGGGAAACTGGAATCACCTGATTTGAAAGTGGGATAACTTCTTCTTCCCAACTCCTATGAGATTTATTCAACTTCCTGGTGATTCTCCACCACTTTATGTATCCAAATCAAGCTTCTCACAAAGTGATTCATCCTGGTTTGATTGGAACGACGAAGAAGCTGTCCTATTCCCAAACTGGGAAACTGGAATCACCTGATTTGAAAGTGGGATAACTTCTTCTTCCCAACTCCTATGAGATTTATTCAACTTCCTGGTGATTCTCCACCACTTTATGTATCCAAATCAAGCTTCTCACAAAGTGATTCATCCTGGTTTGATTGGAACGACGAAGAAGCTGTCCTATTCCCAAACTGGGAAACTGGAATCACCTGATTTGAAAGTGGGATAACTTCTTCTTCCCAACTCCTATGAGATTTATTCAACTTCCTGGTGATTCTCCACCACTTTATGTATCCAAATCAAGCTTCTCACAAAGTGATTCATCCTGGTTTGATTGGAACGACGAAGAAGCTGTGCTATTCCCAAACTGGGAAACTGGAATCACCTGATTTGAAAGTGGGATAACTTCTTCTTCCCAACTCCTATGAGATTTATTCAACTTCCTGGTGATTCTCCACCACTTTATGTATCCAAATCAAGCTTCTCACAAAGTGATTCATCCTGGTTTGATTGGAACGACGAAGAAGCTGTGCTATTCCCAAACTGGGAAACTGGAATCACCTGATTTGAAAGTGGGATAACTTCTTCATCCCAACTCCTATGAGATTTATTCAACTTCCTGGTGATTCTCCACCACTTTATGTATCCAAATCAAGCTTCTCACAAAGTGATTCATCCTGGTTTGATTGGAACGACGAAGAAGCTGTCCTATTCCCAAACTGGGAAACTGGAATCACCTGATTTGAAAGTGGGATAACTTCTTCATCCCAACTCCTATGAGATTTATTCAACTTCCTGGTGATTCTCCACCACTTTATGTATCCAAATCAAGCTTCTCACAAAGTGATTCATCCTGGTTTGATTGGAACGACGAAGAAGCTGTCCTATTCCCAAACTGGGAAACTGGAATCACCTGATTTGAAAGTGGGATAACTTCTTCATCCCAACTCCTATGAGATTTATTCAACTTCCTGGTGATTCTCCACCACTTTATGTATCCAAATCAAGCTTCTCACAAAGTGATTCATCCTGGTTTGATTGGAACGACGAAGAAGCTGTCCTATTCCCAAACTGGGAAACTGGAATCACCTGATTTGAAAGTGGGATAACTTCTTCTTCCCAACTCCTATGAGATTTATTCAACTTCCTGGTGATTCTCCACCACTTTATGTATCCAAATCAAGCTTCTCACAAAGTGATTCATCCTGGTTTGATTGGAACGACGAAGAAGCTGTCCTATTCCCAAACTGGGAAACTGGAATCACCTGATTTGAAAGTGGGATAACTTCTTCTTCCCAACTCCTATGAGATTTATTCAACTTCCTGGTGATTCTCCACCACTTTATGTATCCAAATCAAGCTTCTCACAAAGTGATTCATCCTGGTTTGATTGGAACGACGAAGAAGCTGTCCTATTCCCAAACTGGGAAACTGGAATCACCTGATTTGAAAGTGGGATAACTTCTTCTTCCCAACTCCTATGAGATTTATTCAACTTCCTGGTGATTCTCCACCACTTTATGTATCCAAATCAAGCTTCTCACAAAGTGATTCATCCTGGTTTGATTGGAACGACGAAGAAGCTGTGCTATTCCCAAACTGGGAAACTGGAATCACCTGATTTGAAAGTGGGATAACTTCTTCATCCCAACTCCTATGAGATTTATTCAACTTCCTGGTGATTCTCCACCACTTTATGTATCCAAATCAAGCTTCTCACAAAGTGATTCATCCTGGTTTGATTGGAACGACGAAGAAGCTGTCCTATTCCCAAACTGGGAAACTGGAATCACCTGATTTGAAAGTGGGATAACTTCTTCTTCCCAACTCCTATGAGATTTATTCAACTTCCTGGTGATTCTCCACCACTTTATGTATCCAAATCAAGCTTCTCACAAAGTGATTCATCCTGGTTTGATTGGAACGACGAAGAAGCTGTGCTATTCCCAAACTGGGAAACTGGAATCACCTGATTTGAAAGTGGGATAACTTCTTCATCCCAACTCCTATGAGATTTATTCAACTTCCTGGTGATTCTCCACCACTTTATGTATCCAAATCAAGCTTCTCACAAAGTGATTCATCCTGGTTTGATTGGAACGACGAAGAAGCTGTCCTATTCCCAAACTGGGAAACTGGAATCACCTGATTTGAAAGTGGGATAACTTCTTCTTCCCAACTCCTATGAGATTTATTCAACTTCCTGGTGATTCTCCACCACTTTATGTATCCAAATCAAGCTTCTCACAAAGTGATTCATCCTGGTTTGATTGGAACGACGAAGAAGCTGTGCTATTCCCAAACTGGGAAACTGGAATCACCTGATTTGAAAGTGGGATAACTTCTTCTTCCCAACTCCTATGAGATTTATTCAACTTCCTGGTGATTCTCCACCACTTTATGTATCCAAATCAAGCTTCTCACAAAGTGATTCATCCTGGTTTGATTGGAACGACGAAGAAGCTGTCCTATTCCCAAACTGGGAAACTGGAATCACCTGATTTGAAAGTGGGATAACTTCTTCTTCCCAACTCCTATGAGATTTATTCAACTTCCTGGTGATTCTCCACCACTTTATGTATCCAAATCAAGCTTCTCACAAAGTGATTCATCCTGGTTTGATTGGAACGACGAAGAAGCTGTCCTATTCCCAAACTGGGAAACTGGAATCACCTGATTTGAAAGTGGGATAACTTCTTCATCCCAACTCCTATGAGATTTATTCAACTTCCTGGTGATTCTCCACCACTTTATGTATCCAAATCAAGCTTCTCACAAAGTGATTCATCCTGGTTTGATTGGAACGACGAAGAAGCTGTGCTATTCCCAAACTGGGAAACTGGAATCACCTGATTTGAAAGTGGGATAACTTCTTCTTCCCAACTCCTATGAGATTTATTCAACTTCCTGGTGATTCTCCACCACTTTATGTATCCAAATCAAGCTTCTCACAAAGTGATTCATCCTGGTTTGATTGGAACGACGAAGAAGCTGTCCTATTCCCAAACTGGGAAACTGGAATCACCTGATTTGAAAGTGGGATAACTTCTTCATCCCAACTCCTATGAGATTTATTCAACTTCCTGGTGATTCTCCACCACTTTATGTATCCAAATCAAGCTTCTCACAAAGTGATTCATCCTGGTTTGATTGGAACGACGAAGAAGCTGTCCTATTCCCAAACTGGGAAACTGGAATCACCTGATTTGAAAGTGGGATAACTTCTTCTTCCCAACTCCTATGAGATTTATTCAACTTCCTGGTGATTCTCCACCACTTTATGTATCCAAATCAAGCTTCTCACAAAGTGATTCATCCTGGTTTGATTGGAACGACGAAGAAGCTGTCCTATTCCCAAACTGGGAAACTGGAATCACCTGATTTGAAAGTGGGATAACTTCTTCTTCCCAACTCCTATGAGATTTATTCAACTTCCTGGTGATTCTCCACCACTTTATGTATCCAAATCAAGCTTCTCACAAAGTGATTCATCCTGGTTTGATTGGAACGACGAAGAAGCTGTCCTATTCCCAAACTGGGAAACTGGAATCACCTGATTTGAAAGTGGGATAACTTCTTCATCCCAACTCCTATGAGATTTATTCAACTTCCTGGTGATTCTCCACCACTTTATGTATCCAAATCAAGCTTCTCACAAAGTGATTCATCCTGGTTTGATTGGAACGACGAAGAAGCTGTGCTATTCCCAAACTGGGAAACTGGAATCACCTGATTTGAAAGTGGGATAACTTCTTCATCCCAACTCCTATGAGATTTATTCAACTTCCTGGTGATTCTCCACCACTTTATGTATCCAAATCAAGCTTCTCACAAAGTGATTCATCCTGGTTTGATTGGAACGACGAAGAAGCTGTGCTATTCCCAAACTGGGAAACTGGAATCACCTGATTTGAAAGTGGGATAACTTCTTCATCCCAACTCCTATGAGATTTATTCAACTTCCTGGTGATTCTCCACCACTTTATGTATCCAAATCAAGCTTCTCACAAAGTGATTCATCCTGGTTTGATTGGAACGACGAAGAAGCTGTCCTATTCCCAAACTGGGAAACTGGAATCACCTGATTTGAAAGTGGGATAACTTCTTCTTCCCAACTCCTATGAGATTTATTCAACTTCCTGGTGATTCTCCACCACTTTATGTATCCAAATCAAGCTTCTCACAAAGTGATTCATCCTGGTTTGATTGGAACGACGAAGAAGCTGTCCTATTCCCAAACTGGGAAACTGGAATCACCTGATTTGAAAGTGGGATAACTTCTTCTTCCCAACTCCTATGAGATTTATTCAACTTCCTGGTGATTCTCCACCACTTTATGTATCCAAATCAAGCTTCTCACAAAGTGATTCATCCTGGTTTGATTGGAACGACGAAGAAGCTGTGCTATTCCCAAACTGGGAAACTGGAATCACCTGATTTGAAAGTGGGATAACTTCTTCTTCCCAACTCCTATGAGATTTATTCAACTTCCTGGTGATTCTCCACCACTTTATGTATCCAAATCAAGCTTCTCACAAAGTGATTCATCCTGGTTTGATTGGAACGACGAAGAAGCTGTGCTATTCCCAAACTGGGAAACTGGAATCACCTGATTTGAAAGTGGGATAACTTCTTCTTCCAACTCCTATGAGATTTATTCAACTTCCTGGTGATTCTCCACCACTTTATGTATCCAAATCAAGCTTCTCACAAAGTGATTCATCCTGGTTTGATTGGAACGACGAAGAAGCTGTCCTATTCCCAAACTGGGAAACTGGAATCACCTGATTTGAAAGTGGGATAACTTCTTCATCCCAACTCCTATGAGATTTATTCAACTTCCTGGTGATTCTCCACCACTTTATGTATCCAAATCAAGCTTCTCACAAAGTGATTCATCCTGGTTTGATTGGAACGACGAAGAAGCTGTGCTATTCCCAAACTGGGAAACTGGAATCACCTGATTTGAAAGTGGGATAACTTCTTCATCCCAACTCCTATGAGATTTATTCAACTTCCTGGTGATTCTCCACCACTTTATGTATCCAAATCAAGCTTCTCACAAAGTGATTCATCCTGGTTTGATTGGAACGACGAAGAAGCTGTCCTATTCCCAAACTGGGAAACTGGAATCACCTGATTTGAAAGTGGGATAACTTCTTCATCCCAACTCCTATGAGATTTATTCAACTTCCTGGTGATTCTCCACCACTTTATGTATCCAAATCAAGCTTCTCACAAAGTGATTCATCCTGGTTTGATTGGAACGACGAAGAAGCTGTCCTATTCCCAAACTGGGAAACTGGAATCACCTGATTTGAAAGTGGGATAACTTCTTCTTTCCAACTCCTATGAGATTTATTCAACTTCCTGGTGATTCTCCACCACTTTATGTATCCAAATCAAGCTTCTCACAAAGTGATTCATCCTGGTTTGATTGGAACGACGAAGAAGCTGTCCTATTCCCAAACTGGGAAACTGGAATCACCTGATTTGAAAGTGGGATAACTTCTTCATCCCAACTCCTATGAGATTTATTCAACTTCCTGGTGATTCTCCACCACTTTATGTATCCAAATCAAGCTTCTCACAAAGTGATTCATCCTGGTTTGATTGGAACGACGAAGAAGCTGTCCTATTCCCAAACTGGGAAACTGGAATCACCTGATTTGAAAGTGGGATAACTTCTTCTTCCCAACTCCTATGAGATTTATTCAACTTCCTGGTGATTCTCCACCACTTTATGTATCCAAATCAAGCTTCTCACAAAGTGATTCATCCTGGTTTGATTGGAACGACGAAGAAGCTGTCCTATTCCCAAACTGGGAAACTGGAATCACCTGATTTGAAAGTGGGATAACTTCTTCTTCCCAACTCCTATGAGATTTATTCAACTTCCTGGTGATTCTCCACCACTTTATGTATCCAAATCAAGCTTCTCACAAAGTGATTCATCCTGGTTTGATTGGAACGACGAAGAAGCTGTCCTATTCCCAAACTGGGAAACTGGAATCACCTGATTTGAAAGTGGGATAACTTCTTCTTCCCAACTCCTATGAGATTTATTCAACTTCCTGGTGATTCTCCACCACTTTATGTATCCAAATCAAGCTTCTCACAAAGTGATTCATCCTGGTTTGATTGGAACGACGAAGAAGCTGTCCTATTCCCAAACTGGGAAACTGGAATCACCTGATTTGAAAGTGGGATAACTTCTTCATCCCAACTCCTATGAGATTTATTCAACTTCCTGGTGATTCTCCACCACTTTATGTATCCAAATCAAGCTTCTCACAAAGTGATTCATCCTGGTTTGATTGGAACGACGAAGAAGCTGTGCTATTCCCAAACTGGGAAACTGGAATCACCTGATTTGAAAGTGGGATAACTTCTTCATCCCAACTCCTATGAGATTTATTCAACTTCCTGGTGATTCTCCACCACTTTATGTATCCAAATCAAGCTTCTCACAAAGTGATTCATCCTGGTTTGATTGGAACGACGAAGAAGCTGTGCTATTCCCAAACTGGGAAACTGGAATCACCTGATTTGAAAGTGGGATAACTTCTTCATCCCAACTCCTATGAGATTTATTCAACTTCCTGGTGATTCTCCACCACTTTATGTATCCAAATCAAGCTTCTCACAAAGTGATTCATCCTGGTTTGATTGGAACGACGAAGAAGCTGTCCTATTCCCAAACTGGGAAACTGGAATCACCTGATTTGAAAGTGGGATAACTTCTTCATCCCAACTCCTATGAGATTTATTCAACTTCCTGGTGATTCTCCACCACTTTATGTATCCAAATCAAGCTTCTCACAAAGTGATTCATCCTGGTTTGATTGGAACGACGAAGAAGCTGTCCTATTCCCAAACTGGGAAACTGGAATCACCTGATTTGAAAGTGGGATAACTTCTTCATCCCAACTCCTATGAGATTTATTCAACTTCCTGGTGATTCTCCACCACTTTATGTATCCAAATCAAGCTTCTCACAAAGTGATTCATCCTGGTTTGATTGGAACGACGAAGAAGCTGTCCTATTCCCAAACTGGGAAACTGGAATCACCTGATTTGAAAGTGGGATAACTTCTTCTTTCCAACTCCTATGAGATTTATTCAACTTCCTGGTGATTCTCCACCACTTTATGTATCCAAATCAAGCTTCTCACAAAGTGATTCATCCTGGTTTGATTGGAACGACGAAGAAGCTGTGCTATTCCCAAACTGGGAAACTGGAATCACCTGATTTGAAAGTGGGATAACTTCTTCTTCCCAACTCCTATGAGATTTATTCAACTTCCTGGTGATTCTCCACCACTTTATGTATCCAAATCAAGCTTCTCACAAAGTGATTCATCCTGGTTTGATTGGAACGACGAAGAAGCTGTCCTATTCCCAAACTGGGAAACTGGAATCACCTGATTTGAAAGTGGGATAACTTCTTCTTCCCAACTCCTATGAGATTTATTCAACTTCCTGGTGATTCTCCACCACTTTATGTATCCAAATCAAGCTTCTCACAAAGTGATTCATCCTGGTTTGATTGGAACGACGAAGAAGCTGTCCTATTCCCAAACTGGGAAACTGGAATCACCTGATTTGAAAGTGGGATAACTTCTTCATCCCAACTCCTATGAGATTTATTCAACTTCCTGGTGATTCTCCACCACTTTATGTATCCAAATCAAGCTTCTCACAAAGTGATTCATCCTGGTTTGATTGGAACGACGAAGAAGCTGTGCTATTCCCAAACTGGGAAACTGGAATCACCTGATTTGAAAGTGGGATAACTTCTTCTTGCCAACTCCTATGAGATTTATTCAACTTCCTGGTGATTCTCCACCACTTTATGTATCCAAATCAAGCTTCTCACAAAGTGATTCATCCTGGTTTGATTGGAACGACGAAGAAGCTGTGCTATTCCCAAACTGGGAAACTGGAATCACCTGATTTGAAAGTGGGATAACTTCTTCATCCCAACTCCTATGAGATTTATTCAACTTCCTGGTGATTCTCCACCACTTTATGTATCCAAATCAAGCTTCTCACAAAGTGATTCATCCTGGTTTGATTGGAACGACGAAGAAGCTGTCCTATTCCCAAACTGGGAAACTGGAATCACCTGATTTGAAAGTGGGATAACTTCTTCTTCCCAACTCCTATGAGATTTATTCAACTTCCTGGTGATTCTCCACCACTTTATGTATCCAAATCAAGCTTCTCACAAAGTGATTCATCCTGGTTTGATTGGAACGACGAAGAAGCTGTCCTATTCCCAAACTGGGAAACTGGAATCACCTGATTTGAAAGTGGGATAACTTCTTCATCCCAACTCCTATGAGATTTATTCAACTTCCTGGTGATTCTCCACCACTTTATGTATCCAAATCAAGCTTCTCACAAAGTGATTCATCCTGGTTTGATTGGAACGACGAAGAAGCTGTGCTATTCCCAAACTGGGAAACTGGAATCACCTGATTTGAAAGTGGGATAACTTCTTCTTGCCAACTCCTATGAGATTTATTCAACTTCCTGGTGATTCTCCACCACTTTATGTATCCAAATCAAGCTTCTCACAAAGTGATTCATCCTGGTTTGATTGGAACGACGAAGAAGCTGTGCTATTCCCAAACTGGGAAACTGGAATCACCTGATTTGAAAGTGGGATAACTTCTTCATCCCAACTCCTATGAGATTTATTCAACTTCCTGGTGATTCTCCACCACTTTATGTATCCAAATCAAGCTTCTCACAAAGTGATTCATCCTGGTTTGATTGGAACGACGATGAAGCTGTGCTATTCCCAAACTGGGAAACTGGAATCACCTGATTTGAAAGTGGGATAACTTCTTCATCCCAACTCCTATGAGATTTATTCAACTTCCTGGTGATTCTCCACCACTTTATGTATCCAAATCAAGCTTCTCACAAAGTGATTCATCCTGGTTTGATTGGAACGACGAAGAAGCTGTCCTATTCCCAAACTGGGAAACTGGAATCACCTGATTTGAAAGTGGGATAACTTCTTCTTGCCAACTCCTATGAGATTTATTCAACTTCCTGGTGATTCTCCACCACTTTATGTATCCAAATCAAGCTTCTCACAAAGTGATTCATCCTGGTTTGATTGGAACGACGATGAAGCTGTGCTATTCCCAAACTGGGAAACTGGAATCACCTGATTTGAAAGTGGGATAACTTCTTCATCCCAACTCCTATGAGATTTATTCAACTTCCTGGTGATTCTCCACCACTTTATGTATCCAAATCAAGCTTCTCACAAAGTGATTCATCCTGGTTTGATTGGAACGACGAAGAAGCTGTCCTATTCCCAAACTGGGAAACTGGAATCACCTGATTTGAAAGTGGGATAACTTCTTCTTCCCAACTCCTATGAGATTTATTCAACTTCCTGGTGATTCTCCACCACTTTATGTATCCAAATCAAGCTTCTCACAAAGTGATTCATCCTGGTTTGATTGGAACGACGAAGAAGCTGTCCTATTCCCAAACTGGGAAACTGGAATCACCTGATTTGAAAGTGGGATAACTTCTTCTTTCCAACTCCTATGAGATTTATTCAACTTCCTGGTGATTCTCCACCACTTTATGTATCCAAATCAAGCTTCTCACAAAGTGATTCATCCTGGTTTGATTGGAACGACGATGAAGCTGTGCTATTCCCAAACTGGGAAACTGGAATCACCTGATTTGAAAGTGGAATAACTTCTTCATCCCAACTCCTATGAGATTTATTCAACTTCCTGGTGATTCTCCACCACTTTATGTATCCAAATCAAGCTTCTCACAAAGTGATTCATCCTGGTTTGATTGGAACGACGAAGAAGCTGTCCTATTCCCAAACTGGGAAACTGGAATCACCTGATTTGAAAGTGGGATAACTTCTTCTTTCCAACTCCTATGAGATTTATTGATGAGATCCTTGGATGATGCTCTGGAACAGATGGGATAATCCTTGCAGAAACGAATCAAAAGACTCAAGCTTCTCAAGGTATGTGGATCGAATGGTGACACAAGAGGCTGCGGAAAGGCTTCTTGATACTCCTAGGCTTAGATCGGATATGACACACCTCTCTAAAGCCCTTGGGCGTTGGATATTACACACCAACAGACTGGATATTACACACCAGACACACTTCAACTCGCCAAAGACAAGAGAGAAGAGAGAAAAGGGTTTTTGATAAAAGATTGCTTGTTATTAGACTGATAGGTTTCGAAACATATAAATAGAAGAGACTTGTACATGCACAAGCTCTTGGAACTAGAAAAGAAATAAAGGAACACGCTCCCTTTGGTTTAAAATAAAAATGAAAGACATAAGGTTTTAAAAGACGTAAGTTTTATAAGGCCTTATAAGTTTTATAAGGCATTATAAGCTAAACCGGGATCATCAAATGAGAGATGTGAAAGTAACATATGGCCTCATCAAAAACCTATCTTTGGAAAACCCAGTGGGACAAAACCAAAGACAGGGAAAAAGAGCACACATATGCTACTTGCTCATTTGATGATCATGTAGAAAAGAAATGGCTTGGATAGTGGTGAGTGTGTCTTGATTGATCCAGCTCCCTTCAAGACCTTCTTCTTGCTTCCAAATGTTCTTCAAGGTTGTATCCTCAGCTACAAGCTCTTCAGGTTCAGGTTCATGCTTCCAGTCCTTGGTGCTTTCCATGATCACATCATCCCCTCCCACTTCAAAGAGATTTGTCCTCAAATCTGTGTTACCTGCAATAGAAGGGACCAAGTCAGTAACATCATAGTTTATAATCAGATTACACTTACCTTGCAAGCCTCTTTGACAGGCATTGTCGCTGACTGGTTCTATTAGGTAGAAGGGACTGATCCATTTGGATTTCTTCACTCCTGAGGCATTACTTAAACCTGATACATTGAAACAAGACAAGTTAACACAAGTAAAATCATCATAGAGTAAGAGTCTTATCCCAAAATTGTCTTTTCTCGGTTTTGGCTTGTATGCTGCATCTGGAGGTGCTTCTTTGATGAGGATGAAGCAAGTGACGTCCTGATGTTTCTCCTGGCTTAGATCAGGCGGCTTGAAACGTTTGTCTTCCTCACGCTTGTTCTTTGTCTTTGCATGCTTCAAACCTTCCATATAATCTGCACATGACTCTTTTGGCAAAAACAAGTGCATCATATCTGTGTTATCAATAAAAGAACTCTTGAAAACATGATTAGTTACCTTAGCATGCTCACCTGGTCGCCATAGATAGGATTGAGATGTTCTAAACTCAGAAAAATTCAGACAAAGCAAACACAGAATCACCCGACTTGTAGAACCCATAACTCTTTCATTTGAGAAGCTTTGGACATGATTCCAGTTCGACGTGAGACCCTGATGAGTGTAGTTTCCATTGCAGTTGAGTTTGTTGCTTAATTCCTTCTGGTTGCTGAGATATGATCCTCGGACTGCTCCTATGTCAATGCTGGCGGCTAGACAGCTTCCAAGATTTGATTGTTGCATCTCCAACTTAGCCAAGGATCCATTCTTGATACTCTGATCATTACTATAACCTCTCTTTTCGAAAATTCTAGCACTCAAAACCGTTTGTCCTGTACCAGTAGAAAGAAAATCAGGTTTCATGCGTTTCTTTGAATCTAGATAATTACCTCGGGTTTGTTTATTTGGAGTTTGATGTAGACTGAGTCCATCTGGTGGTTTCTCCTTGATTTGAGAAGAAAACATGAGTTCTCTTCCTGCTCCAGTAATCACTTCACCTTTTCCTTTAGTGAAATCTTCATTTCCACTCTTGGTTTGACAATCTCTGAAATGGTCTTGAAGCTTTTGCAAATCTGGTGGCTTCCTCACCTTGACATGATCAAGAAGCAAGGCATTTTGATCAGTTTCCAACTCCTTATTACCCAATCTGGTTCTAGCACGAGCAGAGCACTGTCCAAGGATGATAAGTGTGCTGTCATATGCTCCAGGTTTCCACAAGTAGATCTGTAACCTTTCAGCCCAATCTGATATAAGCAGCTCACAGAATTTGGCCAAACCGATATGTTTTGCGAAATTGACAATATCTTGATGATCAAGTGGCCATTTGCTGCGTTGTCTTGTTTGTTGGATCCAGGAAAGAGTGGGTAACATTCTCCAATTGGTTTCGTAGTGAAACTCTCGCTGAGCTGAGACGTGCATCCCTTTAACTTCAGATGATAAAAGATCACCAAAATCACTCGTGGGTGCTGCTGATTTCATCTTCATCAATATGCCATTGTCCCTGTGATCCCACAGATATCCTCCAGGCTCAAATACAACATGCTTCAAGCCCAAGTCGTGTCTTGAGAGCTTCCATACACCTTGTTCTCGTTCCTTGAGGCTCTCCATTGTACCTGTTCCTTTTGAGCACTAATGGGACAGAACAAGTGCATTATACTTGAAGTAGAAGTTTTAAGAACATTGCGCTTGAAATTATAACATGTTATAAAATTTTGCCAATATTGAATCAGGTAGCTAACTTCACTTATTCTGGTACCTTTCAAGGAGAGTTGCATGGATTCAGTTGGACTCATTATCTCCTTTGACACAAGATCATATTCAACACTTGTTTCAAGAGCTGACTGTCCATACGCCTCCTTTGGATAATTGAATAAGATTGGTGCTTCTGGACATCTTTCCTCTTCACCTGTACTTTTCTCAGCTTGTTTTGGACTAGACAAGTGTGTTATCATGTTCTCAGAATTATTTGAAACAACTTGAGGAAGTAGATTACTTACCTTGGTTTGTTCAGCACCGGCTATAACACCCCCGAACCGTCCTAAGCATAGGTCGACCCACCGGCCAACAATCAAACAAGAACATGACCGACGGACGACCCACACCAAGGGTTGGAGATGAAAGGCCATCCGGCCAGCCAACAATCAAACAAGAACATGACTGACCATCCAACCCATCACCATGGTCCGGAAGCGCTACGTGACGGGCTAGGGATGATCCGGTCAGAGTCACAAACTTTACTCCACGACCTAGACCAGTTCATCCACTAACTCGTCCCGCTGCGTCAAGGCATAAGGCTTTGCAACCCGTACCTAGAGTTAGCGTTTTCCGTTAGATTAAGGCCTAAGGCTTTTCAACCCGTACCTCGACCTAACGTTGTGTTAGACCGGACTAGTCAAATATCAGAGTACTCATGAAGCGCATATAAAACAATTACTTTATTAATTCGAGAAATATCCATACATTGATATAATTCGAGACCGGTCCCGGCCTAATGCCAAATCGAGTCAACTAAACACAAATCCACAATACCGTTTACAAAAGGCATGAAAATCTACACCGGCGGTCCTAACGTCCAGCACCAAGCTATCCGATCATCCTTACCTAAAGCGACCTGCAAAAAGGACAACGGAGTTGGATGAGTAACCTAATGTTACTCAGTGAGCTGGCGGCCTCTACCCGCAACCTAGACTCTACCCAGACAACCCAAAATAACAATCAATCTAGCCCTAGCATGCAATAAAAGCTAAGGCTAAGCAAACCGTTACTAAGTTAGACTTGGCCTCCTGCCATGATCTAGCTTCAAGTAACGGGAACCTGCATTAAAACAAGTCAACAAGCAATCCCTAGTTAACCATATATACGCCTGAGTTCAATACTCATGTAGTGTTAGACACTTAGACTATACAAGTATCATTAATCGATCGACCAACAATCAAACAAGAACATGATCGGCCAACCAATGATACCGCATAGCTTTAATATCCACCACCCTTCACAAGCAATCACTCAAACACATACAGGCCAACGTCAGGCCTACACTATCGAAATACACATCAAGCCTAATCCGGTACCTAAACCAGACTTAGACTTAACGTCAGAACCTGCAAGCAAATCAATCAACCACAAACACAATCACAATAATAAGACTATGAGTAACTACGACTCGATCTAACTTGTAACACCGTATATCGGTGCTACACTAACTCGAGGGTTCCATAACCCTCTACGACACTCTAACACAACACTCTAACCTGGGCCCTGGTGACTTCGTGTTCCTCCTCCCTATCGGCAATATCCTATCTTCCTACCACAAAGGCCAGAAGAAGGAACTTTCAACCGACCGCGGCCCACAGTCCTTCGGGTCACCGCGCGACAGCCCACAGTCCTTCGGGTCACTGCCACATTACACCGTCGTGTAATACTCAGCCATAGTACATGACACCGTTCGTCTGAGTCTTCCCGATCCAGCGAATAAGGGGTTTCCTTGAACCCGCTGGGTACGAGGCCGAGGAAACACTAATCACCCCTACACAAGCCTAGTATGGGCGGGTTACGCACATACTGTCGGCACACTCACACAACACAAACTCAATCTAGAACCTAACCTAAAGATAAAGTTCCAGATCCTAACTAGACACGACTCCACAAGACTAACCATAGTACCAGTAGTCCGGCCTATATGGCCTAAGACCCTTAGTACTAATAACTAAACAATAATATCAATACTAAACAAATAAATCAAACCGTTATCCAGATAGTCCAGCCTCCTGCTATGAAACTATCCTTAAAGATAACGGGAACCTGCACTCAACCATATCAACACGCAAGAATAGAAAACATGATGCATCCTAGCCCTAGTCCTAGTCAGGTTATTAACTCAGTCTTAATTCCATTCATCTCAGCTTAGCCCTTGCTAAACTGAGTCCGGTTCCATAAATAAAATAACCCTAAGGACTCTACCATTCAATAACGTGATCATTCTACTCTATATGCGACTCGATCTACCCTAAATTCCAAGTGGAATTCAAACAAACCAACTCACAGTGTTCTAGGCGAGAAGCTGCTGGTTGATCGGAGAGGACTTAGCCAAAACCCAAGGGACGCCTTGACTGGACTGGACTGGACTGATCTTGACTTGTACAGAACCTCCCCTGATACTGGTCTGGACTGAACTCAACTCGAACAGCACCTTCCTTAGCTTCTGAACAATTCTTCCGAAATCTGAACAGAGTATCGAACCATAACCTCAACTGAACTGAAACCATGGAACTGAACTGATCTTGGACAGCACCTCCACTTGATCATCAAAGAATATGACTGGCTTGGACGGATTGAATTGGACAGAGCTTCCGCGTCACAATCGTAGAGAATCGCCGATTGGACGGAACTGGCCTTCTCGGTGGAGTATCGGTCTTCAGAACTCAGCTACACTTTCTTTCTCTCTCTCTCTAACCACGTTGACTTGCTTCCCATCTGAATTGATCTTCAATTGGTTGATCTTCAGTTGGCCAGAACCTTCCCTAGGCGCTGACTTGAAATCAGTAGAGAAACTGATCTCGAAAACTCTCTAAAACTCTCGAAATAGCTCAGAACCTCTTACTTTCTTTTTCTACTTCTTTCTCTCTCTCTAACCCACTTTTTTAACTTGCTTTTGAAAGGTCTGGATGAATGAAATGAGAAGGGGTCGTGGTCTTTATATAGGAGACACCAGCCAATCAGCTTCAGGTTGGTGGCAGCCCGTGTGTCGCTCCGCATGGCTCCGGACGCATGCACGGCGACACCTCGTGCTCCACATGGCTGGCTGCATGTCCAGGATACATGCAGGACGCCACCACTCCTCCCAGATGTCAGGCTGCATGACTGGAGCTCATGCAAGGCGCCACACATCCTCACACATGTCGATCAGCATGCTTCGGTTGCATGCGTCGCGACATCTCGTGCTTGGCCGATCCACCTCGTGCTTCTACATGTCAAGCTGCATGTGCAGCTTCCATGCACGACGACACCTCCAGCTTCTCTTGACACTCAGCTGGTTAGACAGTTGCCACCACGTTCTTATCCCTTCTGATCAAGCCACCTCGAGCTTCTCGGTTCCTTTGCGCGATTTCGACCCTTCTTGTGAATTTCTGACCCGCGATCAATCCTGAATATTTTTCCGCTCCCATTCTGATTCTCTGAATATTTTTAATAAACTCCAGATGAATACTGAGATCCTCTAAAAATATTTCCCGAGCCTCCGGCTTCTTCCAATAATTTCGAAAAACCGAAATTAGGGTTTTCGACCAATTTCGGGTTTTCCCGTCGTGCTTCAATCCCGTCGTGCTTGCTTCCCGTCTTGCTTCCGACTTATAATGTCTTCAGAATAATATTTTACTGATACGAAGATATTCCGAGAAAACTTCGCGATGAAGAAACGTCAATCTTCAAAAACGTCGAGCTTCTAAACCGTCGTGCTTCCAAAAATGTGATTCTTCCAAAATCTTCGTCTGATCAATCTAAGACTCTTCTAAGAAAGGTAGAGCAGCTTAATATGTCTCATGGTTCACTCACGATCCATTCTTCGACCACATCGTACTTCAAAAATTCTCGATCGATCCTTATTGCCCGCGACTTAACCACCACAAAGATACTCGACCACTCTTTTCTTTTCTTCTTCTTCTTTTTTTTTTTTTTTTTTTTTTTAACGGGTTTCTACATTCTCCCTCCCTTAATAGAATTCGTCCTCGAATTCTTAGTTGCGCCATTGCTCATCTTCACAACATTCTCCACTTGTCTCCATAACCTCTTTACTCTGTCCACCACGGTTGCTTGAGTGTCCTCTTCAAGGCCTCCACAATCGTCTTCATATCTCTTCACTTGAATGATCACTGAGTCGTCCTCTTTCTTTTACTCTGCCATAACACACTCATCGCCCATGATACTATCTTGTTCTTTCTGTAGATATCATCCTTGTCCAGATTCCTCAAATCCTTCTCGATCTTTGTCTTCCCAAGTACTGATGAAGTCCTTTCCCAACGAATTCTTGTTTCCTCCCATCTGTCCAGTCCATTCCACTGTCCAGTCCCTCTGAAACTGTCTCTCCTCTTTCGCTTCGGGTTTGGGTTTGGCCTCGAACTCCCTCCACTTTAAGGTTTTCATCCCTTAAAGTTCCGATCAACAAACACACTTACTCGCTGCAACTCAAAAGAACACTTCACATGCAAGTTAGTAGACAATTAATCAAATAATCTACTAACCTAGCAAATACTAACAATGCAACCTAACCGCAATTCTAACCAGCAACCTAACAGTTCTACCCAAGCAACCTAACAGTTCTAGATTCCACTATCTCAATCCTAATTCCTAAAACCACAAATCCTATCGCTGGACGTGACCGGTTTCCCTAATGCCTTTTGTGACTCATTTTGACTCGATAAATATTTAAAACCGATTAAATCATGAGTTCCGGAAGCATGGACGAAACCATGCTCTGATACCACCTCTGTAACACCCCCGAACCGTCCTAAGCATAGGTCGACCCACCGGCCAACAATCAAACAAGAACATGACCGACGGACGACCCACACCAAGGGTTGGAGATGAAAGGCCAACCGGCCAGCCAACAATCAAACAAGAACATGACTGACCGTCCAACCCAACACCATGGTCCGGAAGCGCTACGTGACGGGCTAGGGATGATCCGGTCAGAGTCACAAACTTTACTCCACGACCTAGACCAGTTCATCCACTAACTCGTCCCGCTGCGTCAAGGCATAAGGCTTTGCAACCCGTACCTAGAGTTAGCGTTTTCCGTTAGATTAAGGCCTAAGGCTTTTCAACCCGTACCTCGACCTAACGTTGTGTTAGACCGGACTAGTCAAATATCAGAGTACTCATGAAGCGCATATAAAACAATTACTTTATTAATTCGAGAAATATCCATACATTGATATAATTCGAGACCGGTCCCGGCCTAATGCCAAATCGAGTCAACTAAACACAAATCCACAATACCGTTTACAAAAGGCATGAAAATCTACACCGGCGGTCCTAACGTCCAGCACCAAGCTATCCGATCATCCTTACCTAAAGCGACCTGCAAAAAGGACAACGGAGTTGGATGAGTAACCTAATGTTACTCAGTGAGCTGGCGGCCTCTACCCGCAACCTAGACTCTACCCAGACAACCCAAAATAACAATCAATCTAGCCCTAGCATGCAATAAAAGCTAAGGCTAAGCAAACCGTTACTAAGTTAGACTTGGCCTCCTGCCATGATCTAGCTTCAAGTAACGGGAACCTGCATTAAAACAAGTCAACAAGCAATCCCTAGTTAACCATATATACGCCTGAGTTCAATACTCATGTAGTGTTAGACACTTAGACTATACAAGTATCATTAATCGATCGACCAACAATCAAACAAGAACATGATCGGCCAACCAATGATACCGCATAGCTTTAATATCCACCACCCTTCACAAGCAATCACTCAAACACATACAGGCCAACGTCAGGCCTACACTAACGAAATACACATCAAGCCTAATCCGGTACCTAAACCAGACTTAGACTTAACGTCAGAACCTGCAAGCAAATCAATCAACCACAAACACAATCACAATAATAAGACTATGAGTAACTACGACTCGATCTAACTTGTAACACCGTATATCGGTGCTACACTAACTCGAGGGTTCCATAACCCTCTACGACACTCTAACACAACACTCTAACCTGGGCCCTGGTGACTTCGTGTTCCTCCTCCCTATCGGCAATATCCTATCTTCCTACCACAAAGGCCAGAAGAAGGAACTTTCAACCGACCGCGGCCCACAGTCCTTCGGGTCACCGCGCGACAGCCCACAGTCCTTCGGGTCACTGCCACATTACACCGTCGTGTAATACTCAGCCATAGTACATGACACCGTTCGTCTGAGTCTTCCCGATCCAGCGAATAAGGGGTTTCCTTGAACCCGCTGGGTACGAGGCCGAGGAAACACTAATCACCCCTACACAAGCCTAGTATGGGCGGGTTACGCACATACTGTCGGCACACTCACACAACACAAACTCAATCTAGAACCTAACCTAAAGATAAAGTTCCAGATCCTAACTAGACACGACTCCACAAGACTAACCATAGTACCAGTAGTCCGGCCTATATGGCCTAAGACCCTTAGTACTAATAACTAAACAATAATATCAATACTAAACAAATAAATCAAACCGTTATCCAGATAGTCCAGCCTCCTGCTATGAAACTATCCTTAAAGATAACGGGAACCTGCACTCAACCATATCAACACGCAAGAATAGAAAACATGATGCATCCTAGCCCTAGTCCTAGTCAGGTTATTAACTCAGTCTTAATTCCATTCATCTCAGCTTAGCCCTTGCTAAACTGAGTCCGGTTCCATAAATAAAATAACCCTAAGGACTCTACCATTCAATAACGTGATCATTCTACTCTATATGCGACTCGATCTACCCTAAATTCCAAGTGGAATTCAAACAAACCAACTCACAGTGTTCTAGGCGAGAAGCTGCTGGTTGATCGGAGAGGACTTAGCCAAAACCCAAGGGACGCCTTGACTGGACTGGACTGGACTGATCTTGACTTGTACAGAACCTCCCCTGATACTGGTCTGGACTGAACTCAACTCGAACAGCACCTTCCTTAGCTTCTGAACAATTCTTCCGAAATCTGAACAGAGTATCGAACCATAACCTCAACTGAACTGAAACCATGGAACTGAACTGATCTTGGACAGCACCTCCACTTGATCATCAAAGAATATGACTGGCTTGGACGGATTGAATTGGACAGAGCTTCCGCGTCACAATCGTAGAGAATCGCCGATTGGACGGAACTGGCCTTCTCGGTGGAGTATCGGTCTTCAGAACTCAGCTACACTTTCTTTCTCTCTCTCTCTAACCACGTTGACTTGCTTCCCATCTGAATTGATCTTCAATTGGTTGATCTTCAGTTGGCCAGAACCTTCCCTAGGCGCTGACTTGAAATCAGTAGAGAAACTGATCTCGAAAACTCTCTAAAACTCTCGAAATAGCTCAGAACCTCTTACTTTCTTTTTCTACTTCTTTCTCTCTCTCTAACCCACTTTTTTAACTTGCTTTTGAAAGGTCTGGATGAATGAAATGAGAAGGGGTCGTGGTCTTTATATAGGAGACACCAGCCAATCAGCTTCAGGTTGGTGGCAGCCCGTGTGTCGCCGCTCCGCATGGCTCCAGACGCATGCACGGCGACACCTCGTGCTCCACATGGCTGGCTGCATGTCCAGGATACATGCAGGACGCCACCACTCCTCCCAAATGTCAGGCTGCATGACTGGAGCTCATGCAAGGCGCCACACATCCTCACACATGTCGATCAGCATGCTTCGGTTGCATGCGTCGCGACATCTCGTGCTTGGCCGATCCACCTCGTGCTTCTACATGTCAAGCTGCATGTGCAGCTTCCATGCACGACGACACCTCCAGCTTCTCTTGACACTCAGCTGGTTAGACAGTTGCCACCACGTTCTTATCCCTTCTGATCAAGCCACCTCGAGCTTCTCGGTTCCTTTGCGCGATTTCGACCCTTCTTGTGAATTTCTGACCCGCGATCAATCCTGAATATTTTTCCGCTCCCATTCTGATTCTCTGAATATTTTTAATAAACTCCAGATGAATACTGAGATCCTCTAAAAATATTTCCCGAGCCTCCGGCTTCTTCCAATAATTTCGAAAAACCGAAATTAGGGTTTTCGACCAATTTCGGGTTTTCCCGTCGTGCTTCAATCCCGTCGTGCTTGCTTCCCGTCCTGCTTCCGACTTATAATGTCTTCAGAATAATATTTTACTGATACGAAGATATTCCGAGAAAACTTCGCGATGAAGAAACGTCAATCTTCAAAAACGTCGAGCTTCTAAACCGTCGTGCTTCCAAAAATGTGATTCTTCCAAAATCTTCGTCTGATCAATCTAAGACTCTTCTAAGAAAGGTAGAGCAGCTTAATATGTCTCATGGTTCACTCACGATCCATTCTTCGACCACATCGTACTTCAAAAATTCTCGATCGATCCTTATTGCCCGCGACTTAACCACCACAAAGATACTCGACCACTCTTTTCTTTTCTTCTTCTTCTTTTTTTTTTTTTTTTTTTTTTTTAACGGGTTTCTACACCGGCAGTCCTAGTGATCTCACAATCTGATTTTTCCTGCTGATCTGAGTTCAAGGTTAGCACTTCTTGTCCTACTAGCTTCCTGTTCTTGTATAAATCCATGTCTAAGAGCTTGCTAGATGTGGCTTCCTTCATTGGAGATTTCAGAGAAGTGTGGCCCTTGGATGCATACTTCTTCCTCAATAGCAACTTCAGATCTTCCCAAGTGGTGATAGCTGGTTCCCTATAGTACATGCGATCATCTTCTTCTTGCAGCAACCATTTATAAACGTTTCCTTTGAGCTGAGACATCACATAAGCCAAGGCATCTCTCTTCAGGATTTTGTTGTAGCACAGCCACTTCTCCATTGTTCTTTCCCACTTCAAATAATCACCTTTCCCTGTAAAAACATAAAGTTGAGACTTAGTGACAATTTGATTGTAAGAAGAATGAATATTTGATTTAGGAGTGCGAGAAGCTTGATGAGGTCTGCTCAAAGTGTGGGCTGGCTGTTTGTAAGGCTGTTGTCCACGTCCTGCTTCCTCTTCCTTATACCACTTATGCTTGCTTGATTTGTTTTGAACAGAATCTGGTGGTTTGGGCTCAAGCTCTTGATTATGCATTCTCCTTTTCCGCATATGCTCATCAAGTATCCGCTGTTGTTCCATTCTGAATTTCATTATCTTCTGCAAAGTAGCAGTCTTAGCAGTGTTGATTCCTCCTTCTCGATCTCTTGCCATGGTTCCTGAAGCACAAGAAAGAACACAGCCAGTAAAAAGTTCACAGAAAAAAAATAAAATAAAATCGCAAAAGGAACAAACACGAAAAGGAAACTTAAACAACACGGATCAGGTTCGATTTTAATCTCTTTCCACACTTAACAGATAGATCCGGTTCAACAGATGAAGATATGATTCAACAATCTTCAATAGTATAAGATCAGATCGACTCAAGTAACTCAAACAACTTATGGATCTAGAGATTTCGAAAACGTAATCCACAAGAATATGAATGGTTTTTTTTTTAGAAACCCTTATAAAATCGCTGAGATTGATCAGATTTGAATCAAACATAAACAGATCTAGCAAAAGTGGGATAACTTCTTCTTTCCAACTCCTATGAGATTTATTGATGAGATCCTTGGATGATGCTCTGGAACAGATGGGATAATCCTTGCAGAAACGAATCAAAAGACTCAAGCTTCTCAAGGTATGTGGATCGAATGGTGACACAAGAGGCTGCGGAAAGGCTTCTTGATACTCCTAGGCTTAGATCGGATATGACACACCTCTCTAAAGCCCTTGGGCGTTGGATATTACACACCAACAGACTGGATATTACACACCAGACACACTTCAACTCGCCAAAGACAAGAGAGAAGAGAGAAAAGGGTTTTTGATAAAAGATTTCTTGTTATTAGACTGATAGGTTTCGAAACATATAAATAGAAGAGACTTGTACATGCACAAGCTCTTGGAACTAGAAAGAAATAAAGGAACACGCTCCCTTTGGTTTAAAATAAATTGATGTGATCATGGAAAGCACCAAGGACTGGAAGAATGAACCTGAACCTGAAGAGCTTGTAGCTGAGGATGCAACCTTGAAGAACATTTGGAAACAAGAAGAAGACATTAGTCTTGGCCGAAGCTTGATCATCCAAGACACCTTAACCATCATTCAAGCTACTCCACCTTCAAGCTGATCATCATCTAGGCAAGTAGCTTGTGTGTGCTCTTTTCCTAACCTTTGGTTTTGTCCCATTGGGTTTTCCAAAGGAAGGTTTTTAACGAGGCCACAAGTCTACTTCTCTTACCTCCTAGATGATTGATCTTGGTCTGTCCACATGAAGACCTTATGTTATATAATTTTATCTAAGTTTTTATGCTATGTTCTTATTTTCGAAAACTCTAGTCTTTGTTGTGTTTCCAAGGGAGCCTTTGTCTTTATTTCTCTTGTATTTTCGAGACCTTGTGCATGTACAAGGCTTCTCCTTTATATTCTGGTCGTGGCCCCTTGTAACAGCATCCAACTTTTTATCAAAAACCTTTGTTTTCTCTTTTCTTCTTGCTTGTCGAGTTGATTGAGTGTTGGTGTGTAATATCCAACTTCTGGTGTGTAATATCCAGAGACTAAGGGCTCTAGTTTGGTGTGTCATATCCGATCTATTGCCTAGGAGTATCAAGGAGCCTTTCCGCAGCCTCTTGTGTCACCATTCGATCCACATACCTTGAGAAGCTTGAGTCTTTTGATTCGTTTCTGCAAGGATTATCCCATCTGTTCCAGAGCATCATCCTAGGATCTCATCAAGTGGTATCAGAGCAACTCTGGAAGGGAAGTGTTTGTTTTCTCTCTGATTTTCGATTTGTCTCTTCATATTCATGCTAAGAACTGATAGATCTGTGTTGTGGCTGTCGAAATCTGATAGATTAGGGTTCTCTGATTTCGTTTTTGTGTTTAGACTTTTCATATTCTTGCAGAGAAATCAGATCTATGTTTACTTGTGTAAAATCTGTGTGATCTGTTTCTGTTTGAGTGATCAATCTATTTCGATCTGTTCATCATAGAATCTGTTCATCAAAGATCAGTGATTGTTGAATATTATATCATCATCTGTTGATTCTGATCTGTTTTGTTTAAATTTCGAAATTGATCTGAGAAGTTTAGATTTTAATTTCGATTTGAAATCTGTTTTTGTTACAAGTTGATTGTTTGTTTTCTTTAGAACTTGTTACTGCTGTGTGTTGTTTTTTTTCAGATACCATGGCTAGAGATCGAGAAGGAAGAATCAACACGGCCAAGACTGCTACTTTGCAGAAGATAATGGAATCCAGAATAAGAGATCAGCAGGAACATGATGAGCATATGCAGAAAAGAATGAGGCAGAGTTTTCCGAGGAGAAATCAAAAGCTTGAGCCTAAACCACCAGATTTTGTTCAATACGGTTCAAGCAAGAATAGGAGATTTAAAGAAGAAGATGCAGGTCGTCGGAGGGAACCACATCTCAAGCAACCAGCCAGCACTTGGAGCAGATCACATCAAA
Source organism: Brassica napus (assembly GCF_020379485.1). Lineage (NCBI taxonomy): Eukaryota > Viridiplantae > Streptophyta > Magnoliopsida > Brassicales > Brassicaceae > Brassica > Brassica napus. The sequence goes on from NW_026015118.1 coordinate 111,907, forward strand.
CTTCTCGCAATTTTAAATCAGATGATCATTTTTCTTACAATCAAACTATGGCTAAGCCTAAAATTTATGTGTTTACAGGAGAAGGTGATTATCTAGAGTGGGAAAGAACCGTGACCAAGTGGCTGTGCTACAATAGAATCCTGAAGAAAGATGCATTGGCTTATGTAATGTCTCAGCTCAAAGGAAACGTTTATAAACGGTTGTTGCAAGAAGAAGATGATCGCAGGTACTACAAGGAACCAGCTATCACCACTTGGGAAGATCTGAAGTTCCTACTAAGGAAGAAGTATGCATCCAAAAGCCACACATCTCTGAAATCTCCAAAGAAGAAAGTCATATCCGCAACAGACTTCAAAAGTGAAAAATCAGAAACCAAGATGGCTGATTATGAGAAAGAAATCAGCAGCCTTGTTAAGGAGATTCTTAAGACCAGCAAGCACTTAGACAAGCAGAAGAAGCTCCCAAAGAATCAAGAACCAGTTGCTACTGTCTCAGAACTCAATGATGCAGAACCAGACTCAGCTGCCCCAATTCAAGAAGCTCAAACCAAAACATCTATGGGAAAAGGAAAGTTTGAGAAAGAACAAGAGTTTTTTCTGTTCTTACCTCACTCTGAATCTAATTTTGATAATTCCTTTGATGAACTAACTTGTCTTGAACCGGTGCAACCGAGTAGAATTGTTTCAGTGTCACAGGTTGCAAAAGAAGACTCAGCAGAAAAAGAACCAGAGAGTACAACACAAGAAGAACAACAGAAAAACTTGCAGACAAAATCAGCTCATGAATCTTTGTCTTATGATCTGCAAGAGCCCTGTAAGGAGTTTAATATGGTTGCTTCTGTGCCTAGAACGTTTGTTAAAGTGAGTACTGAAGACATAAAACGTTTTGGTCTTGATAAAGTAAAAGATTTTTGTGTTTTAAAATCTGTTTTTGATAACATGTTTAAATCTTTTAAAGAACTTAAACCAGAAATCATCTTTGATCAAAAACGTTTTCAAAATCAAAATAATAACATTTCTGGTCATATTCTGAGTTTTGATCATTTTCTGAAACATGGCCAAAGTTTTAATCATTTTGAAAAGGTTTTAGAGCTTGAATTGAAACAATCTGATTTCTGTTTGAAACCTTGTGATTCATTTGCTAGAACTGAAGAAAGGATTTTGGTTACGAACTTCCATGTGCATCAACTGATCCTTGATAATTCATTTGTTTCTGCTTATGTATTGAATGAACCTAAGAAGTTGCAGGAACCGAAATTGCATCAATCTGATTTTAGATTTAAATTTGTGAAATCTGCAAAGTTCTCTGAGTTTGAGCTTGATTGTTTGTGTGCTAAATGTTGAGTTGAGTTGATTATATTGGTATGGAGAGAAGAGGAGTTGAAGAGGAGAAGAGATGGAGAAGCTTAGGGGGTTTTGGTGTGAATGGTACGGACGGCCGTACAAGGCCGTACATGGCCGTACCGTCCGTACCAATGGCCGCGACCAAAACTTACCCAACTCGACCAAGTGAAACGGTAACAAAGAGATGTTACCTTGGGAGCTTAAGGAGAAGGGATCAGACCGTTGAGTGGATAAGGGAAGAGCGTGCCAGGCTGGAACAGGCTGTAAAGAGGCAAAGCGTGTGAGCCTTATCATCCAATCATCCGGAAAGCAACCTTGACTCTACATGCTTCAATAGTGCCCATTTCGCCTCTTGTAAACCCTTATGCTTTCCATATAAATATGTAACCTCACTCATTAATAAGAACATCCAGTTTTGAGCCTCTCTAATCTCTTAGACACTATGATTATCTCTTAGACTCTAAACGGCTTTATCAAGTCTCTTAATCTTTCACAAACTTCTCCTAATCACTTCTTAAACACTCTCTTTATTCTGATTACTCTAAGGATCTCTTAATCTCATATGGTATCAGAGCCAGGTTCATTTGAATCTGGGGTTTGATCTTTAGAGAGTTACAAGCTAAACGGCTTTGAAGCTACACGCGAGTAGCCTTGAAGGTGTTGAAGCTGTGATACGTTCTAGTTGAAGCTGTGCTACGTTCTGTGTGGTTGCGTGATTCTAGACTCAAGGTTGGTGTGTACGAGATTCAAGATTCAAGTTTTCAAGACAAGCAAAGATGGAACATGGGATGAACATGAGGATGAAGGTAGCGGTTACTTTCAAAGGTAGCAACTACCTTGTGTGGTCTCGGATGGTGAAGACTGCGGTGGGAAGTAAGGGTTTGTGGGGGCACATCACAACAGGGGAGGCTCCGAAACTCATTACTCAGGGAGGAGATCAAGAAGAGGTCTCCAATGAAGCGGCTGTGGAGAAATGGCAACAAGAAGACATGCTGGTGATGACGGTTCTACACGCATCCTTGGACCCAGCTATCTTGGATGCCTACAGCTACTGTGAATCAGCCAAGGAGCTGTGGGACACGCTGAAGAAGGTATATGGGAACATTTCCAACCTCAGCCGTGTGTTTGAAGTAAAGCTAGCGATCAACCGTCTTGCACAAGAGGACATGGAGTTCACTAAGCATTTGGGGAGGTTCAGGTCCTTATGGTCAGAGCTGGAGATGCTGAGGCCGAGCACAACTGATCCAGATCAGTTGAATGAGAGGCGCGAGCAAGACAAGGTCTTTGGGTTGCTTCTCACACTGAACCCGGCCTACACTCACCTCATCCAGCACATGCTAAGGTCAGATAAGCTTCCGGACCTTGAGGAGGTGTGTGCGCAAATCCAAAGGGACCAGGGATCTATGGGGTTGTTTGGAGGAAAGGGGGAGCTCTATCTTGCCAATCAAGCAGCTCATGAGGACTCAACCGAGGCTCCACAAGCAAACAAGGCATCTCACGGGAAGTATGAGGACAGGAAGTTCAATGGCAACTGTGATCATTGCAAGAAGCAAGGTCATAAGAAGAGCCAATGCTGGATACTACACCCACTCCTCAAGCCGGCCAAGTTCATGAAGGAGCGTGAGGGAAGGGCAAATGTGACTGAAGGTTCAAATGGAGCTGGTACCAGCAAGACGAGTGAAGCGGATGGGCTTGGAGGCAATGATGGGAATGGGAAGTCTCTGGTGGCTTACACAGGCGCCTCAAGCTCACGCAGCAATGATGACTACATCAAGAGATCAGACCTTGATGCTCTCTTCAAAATGCTAAAGGAAAACGGTAACACTTATGGTTATTCCTTTGGAGCCTCTATGATTGCATACAAGGATGATCACTTGATTAGAGAACTAGTAGAACGGTTAGAAGCTAGACATGAGTATAGAACTGCTCACATTGCTAGAACTGATAGGATGCATCCATTGCTTAGTAATCTATGTCTTAATGCTAAACAAGTAGGTAAACCATTGATTGTTGATTCTGGTGCATCACATCATATGATAAGTGATGAAAACTTGATTAAAGATATAGAACCTACGCATGGGCATGTGATGATAGCAAATGGGGATAAGATACCTATTAGAGGAATAGGAAAGCTTAAGTTGTTTAACAAAGAATCTAGAGCTTTTTACATGCCTGAATTCACATCAAACCTATTATCTGTGAAGAAATGTACTAATGATTTACAATGCAATGTTATCTTTAGTCCTAATGATGTGAAGTTTCAGGATATTGAGAGCAGCAAATTGATTGGGAAAGGAGTGACTAAGGGAGACCTCTATATGCTTGAAGAGCTCACTTCTGTTCCTGATTATAGTTGTTCATTTACTTCTGCTTCTTTATTGAATAAAAATGCATTGTGGCATGCTAGTAGGACACCCTCATGTTAAAGCTTTGAACTTAATGGTACCAGGTGTTGTGTTTGAGAACAAAGATTGTGAAGCTTGTATTTTAGGCAAGCATTGTAGAACTGTGTTTCAAAAGTCTACTACTATCTATGATAACTGCTTTGATCTAATTCATTCTGATGTGTGGACTGCCCCTTGCTTATCTAGAGATAGTTATAAGTACTTTGTCACATTCATTGATGAAAAATCCAAATACACCTGGTTAACCTTAATTCAGACCAAAGATAGGGTACTTGATGCATTTAGGAACTTTCAAACTTATGTAACTAACCATTATCATGCTAAGATTAAAATTTTGAGATCAGATAATGGAGGAGAGTACACGAGTCATGCATTCAAGGAACACTTATCACAACATGGGATCCTACATCAAACAAGCTGTCCGTATACTCCACAGCAAAATGGTGTGGCTGAGAGGAAGAATAGGCACCTCATGGAAGTGGCAAGGTCTCTTATGTTTCAGAGTAATGTTCCAAAGAGATTCTGGAGTGATGCGGTTGCCACTGCTTGTTACTTGATCAACAGAACTCCAACCAAGGTTCTGAATGAGAAGGCTCCATTTGAAGTTCTGAACAGGTACAAACCAGTGCTTGATTACTTGCGAGTCTTTGGATGTCTATGCTTTGTGCTCAAACCAGGAGAGATGATCAACAAGCTAGAAGCAAGAAGTACCAAGGCTGTGTTCATAGGATACTCAGCTACACAGAAAGGATACAAATGCTATGATCCTATAGCAAGGAGAGTTCTTGTATCTAGAGATGTGAAGTTCTTGGAAGATAGAGGATACTATGAAGAAAAGAACCAAGAAGACTTGAAGGACTTAACATCAGACAAGGCCACCACCTTGCGGATCATCCTTGAAGGTCTTGGAATCAGTACATCCCAGGATCCAAGAGATCACGCAACAACACCTCCTGAAGTTGGTTCACCATCCCACCTTGATCATGAGGGAGGAGAGACGCATGAGGAGGAGCCTACTCAAGAGGTTAACCAAGATGAAGGAGAAGAGAGCATAGGCTCTGATGGTCATGGGCATGATCATGGTGTGATACAAACACCTTCTCAAGATGAAGTGGTAGAAGAACAACAGGAAGAAGAACCGGTTGTGCAGCCACTAAGAAGGAGTACAAGGATAAGGAAGGATCCTTCCAGTTGGGTAAACACGAGAGTGTACTACAATGCCCAAGCTGTGGAGCATCCTTCTCAAGCCGTGTGCTCCTTTGCTCAATATCCAGAAGCACATTGCGCTTTCATGGTAAACTTGGATGAGAATCACATCCCAAGAAGCTATGAAGAGGCAATAAAGGATAAAGAATGGAAAGAGTCAGTAGGAGATGAAGCAGGAGCTATGATCAAGAATGATACATGGTATGAAAGTGAGTTACCAAAAGGGAAGAAGGCTGTGACCAGTAGATGGATATTCACAATCAAGTACAAAGCGGATGGAAAGATTGAGAGGAAGAAGTCAAGGCTAGTTGCAAGAGGTTTCACTCAAACTTATGGAGAAGATTACATAGAAACCTTTGCACCAGTAGCTAAACTACACACAATCCGGATTGTACTAAGCTTGGCTGTGAATCTTGGATGGGGGTTATGGCAAATGGATGTGAAGAATGCATTTCTACAAGGTGAACTTGAGGATGAAGTGTATATGCATCCACCTCCAGGTCTTGAACACTTAGTGAAGAAAGGGAATGTGTTAAGACTGAAGAAAGCTATCTATGGGCTGAAGCAATCACCAAGAGCTTGGTACAACAAGTTGAGCACTACTCTGAATGGCCGAGGCTTCAAGAAGTCTGAACTAGATCACACCCTCTTCACACTCACTACTCCCTCAGGTATGATTGCTCTCCTTGTGTATGTTGATGATATCATTATCACAGGGAGTGATAAGGAAGGTATCATAGCAACCAAGGAGTTTCTTAAATCCATGTTTGAGATTAAAGACTTGGGAGAAATGAAATACTTCCTTGGAATTGAGATATGTAGATCCAAGGAAGGTTTGTTCATGTCTCAAAGGAAGTATACACTTGATCTTTTGAAAGGTGCAGGTGCTCATGGTGGCAAGACAGCAAGGATGCCTATGGAGGATGGCTACAAAGTCCCACGAGAGGGGGAGATTGAAGACAGCAAACCTTATCAGGATCCTAAACTCTATAGAAAACTAGTTGGCAAATTGATTTATCTTACTATAACTAGACCTGACATTTGTTTTGCTGTGAATCAGGTGAGTCAACACATGCAAGTGCCTAAGGAACATCATTGGCGCATGGTGGAGAGGATCTTGATGTATCTCAACGGCTCACCTGATCAAGGAGTATGGATGGGCTGCAATGGAAGCACTGAAGTGGTGGGATACTGTGATGCGGATTGGGCTGGTGATAGAGCAGACAGGAGATCAACCACAGGCTATTGCACATTCATTGGAGGCAACTTGGTGACTTGGAAGAGCAAGAAGCAGAAGGTAGTGTCATGTTCAAGTGCAGAAGCCGAGTATAGAGCCATGCTGAAGCTTACCAATGAGTTGGTATGGATCAAAGGCATCTTGAAGCACTTGGAGATTGATCAAGCAACTCCAATGACAATGCATTGTGACAATCAAGCTGCCATCCACATTGCATCCAACTCGGTGTTTCATGAGAGGACCAAGCACATTGAAGTTGATTGCCACAAGGTGAGACAGATGATTGTGCTAGGGGTGATCTTGCCATGTTATACAAGGAGTGAAGATCAGCTAGCGGATGTGTTCACCAAGGCTGCAAGGCAAAAGACTATGGAGTCCGTTCACATCAGATTGGGACTCATAGATCTTGGGAAGAGAAGGAGCTAATCCCCTTAGCTGCAAGGTCTTTACTCTTTTTCCCTCATCAAAGTTTTATCCCATTGGGTTTTCTTTGGTGAGGTTTTTAATGAGGAAGATCTTGTAGCTTTCCAAGCTTAGGCTTTCACAAAGCTAAGCTTGAGGGGGAGTGTTGAGTTGAGTTGATTATATTGGTATGGAGAGAAGAGGAGTTGAAGAGGAGAAGAGATGGAGAAGCTTAGGGGGTTTTGGTGTGAATGGTACGGACGGCCGTACAAGGCCGTACATGGCCGTACCGTCCGTACCAATGGCCGCGACCAAAACTTACCCAACTCGACCAAGTGAAACGGTAACAAAGAGATGTTACCTTGGGAGCTTAAGGAGAAGGGATCAGACCGTTGAGTGGATAAGGGAAGAGCGTGCCAGGCTGGAACAGGCTGTAAAGAGGCAAAGCGTGTGAGCCTTATCATCCAATCATCCGGAAAGCAACCTTGACTCTACATGCTTCAATAGTGCCCATTTCGCCTCTTGTAAACCCTTATGCTTTCCATATAAATATGTAACCTCACTCATTAATAAGAACATCCAGTTTGAGCCTCTCTAATCTCTTAGACACTATGATTATCTCTTAGACTCTAAACGGCTTTATCAAGTCTCTTAATCTTTCACAAACTTCTCCTAATCACTTCTTAAACACTCTCTTTATTCTGATTACTCTAAGGATCTCTTAATCTCATACTAAAAATGATTCTAAACGTGTAGGGTTGTTCTTTGAGGATATTCTAGTGTATAACACTTTCTTTGATAAACCTGTTGCACAATTGAAACTAGAGTTCACTGATTCTGAATGTATGAACTTAATCCTTGATGATATTTGGGTGATGTGATCATGGAAAGCACCAAGGAATGGAATCATGAACCTGATCATGGAGAGCTTGTAGCTGTTGAAGAACCTACACTTGAAGAATGTTTAAGCCGAAATAAAGCTTCTATCATCAGAGACAACTTGGTCTACATTCAAGCTACTCTACACTCAAGCTGATCATCATCTAGGCAAGTAGCTTGTGTGTACTCTTTTTCCCTTGATTGGTTTTGTCCCACTGGGTTTTCCAATCAAGGTTTTTAATGAGGCCACAAGTTACTTCTCTTACCTCCTAGATGATTGATCTTGGTCTGTCCACATGAAGACCTTATGTTATATAATTTTATCTAAGTTTTTATGCTATGTTTTTATTTTCGAAAACTCTAGTCTTTGTTGTGTTTCCAAGGGAGCCTTGTCTTTATTTTCCTTGTATTTTCGAGACCTTGTGCATGTACAAGGCTTCTCCTTTATATTCTGGTCGTGGCCCCTTGTATCAGTATCCATCTTTTTATCAAAAACCTTTGTTTTCTCTTTTCTTCTTGCTTGTCGAGTTGATTGAGTGTTGGTGTGTAATATCCAACTTCTGGTGTGTAATATCCAGAGACTAAGGGCTCTAGTTTGGTGTGTCATATCCAATCTATTGCCTAGGAGTATCAAGGAGCCTTTCCGCAGCCTCTTGTGTCACCATTCGATCCACATACCTTGAGAAACTTGAGTCTTTTGATTCGTTTCTGCAAGGATTATCCCATCTGTTCCAGAGCATCATCCTAGGATCTCATTAAGTGGTATCTCATTAAGCAGCTCACAGAATTTGGCTAAACCGATATGTTTTGCGGAATTGACAATATCTTGATGATCAGGAGGCCATTTGCTGCGTTTTCTGGTTTGTTGGATCCAGGAAAGAGTGGGTAACATTCTCCAATTGGTTTTGTAGTGAAACTCTTGCTGAGCTGAGACGTGCATCCCTTTAGCTTCAGAGGGTAAAAGATCACCAAAAACAATTGTTGTTGCTGCCGATTTCTTCTCAATCACTATGGGATTGTTCCTGTGATTCCACAACTCTCCTCCAGGTTCAAATACAACATGTTCCATGCCCAGTTCGTGTCTTGAAAGCTCTACTGCTCTGGTCTTGTTCCAGACAAAGGGATTGAACAGAAAAATACCCAAAAATGTCTTTTGGAAATCACACGGGTCAAAGACAATCAGTTGTCTCTTTTTGCAAGCTGTCTAGCCGCCAACTCTGACATAGGAGCAGTCCGAGGATCATATCTCAGCAACCAGAAGGAATTAAGCAACAAACTCAACTGCAGTGGAAACTACACTCATCAGGGTCTCACGTCGAACTGGAATCATGTCCAAAGCTTCTCAAATGAAAGAGTTATGGGCTCTACAAGACGGGTGATTCTGTGTTTGCTTTGTCTGAATTTTTCTGAGTTTAGAACATCTCAATCCTATCTATGGCGACCAGAGTCATGTGCAGATTATATGGAAGCTTTGAATCATACCAAGGGAAAGAACAAGCGTGAGGAAGACAAACGTTTCAAGCCGCCTGATATAAGCCAGGAGAGACATCAGGACGTCACTTGCTTCATCCTCATCAAAGAAGCACCTCCAGATGCAGCATACAAGCCAAAACCGAGAAAAGACAACTTTGGGATAAGACTCTTACTCTATTATGATTTTACTTGTCTTAACTTGTCTTGTTTCAATGTATCAGGTTTAAGTAATGCCTCAGGAGTGAGGAAAGCCAAATGGATCAGTCCCTTCTACCTAATAGAACCAGTCAGCGATAATGCCTATCCAAGAGGCTTGCAAGGTAAGTGTAATCTGATTATAAACTCTGATGTTACTGACTTGGTCCCTTCTATTGCAGGTAACACAGATTTGAGGACAAATCTTTTTGAAGTGGGAGGGGATGATGTGATCATGGAAAGCACCAAGGACTGGAAGCATGAACCTGAACCTGAAGAGCTTGTAGCTGAGGGTGCAACCTTGAAGAACATTTGGAAACAAGAAGAATACATTAGTCTTGGCCGAAGCTTGATCATCCAAGACACCTTAACCATCATTCAAGCTACTCCACCTTCAAGCTGATTATCATCTAGGCAAGTAGCTTGTGTGTGCTCTTTTCCTAACCTTTGGTTTTGTCCCACTGGGTTTTCCAAAGGAAGGTTTTTAACGAGGCCACAAGTCTACTTCTCCTATCTCCTAGATGATTGATCTTGGTCTGTCCACATGAAGACCTTATCTTATATTTTAAGCTATGCTTTTATGTTATTTAGTTTTCAAAAAAAACTCTAGTCTTTGTTGTGTTTCCAAGGGAGCCTTTGTCTTTATTTCCCTTGTATTTTCGAGACCTTGTGCATGTACAAGGCTTCTCCTTTATATTCTGGTCGTGGCCCCTTGTATCAGTATCCATCTTTTTATCAAAAACCTTTGTTTTCTCTTTTCTTCTTGCTTGTCGAGTTGATTGAGTGTTGGTGTGTAATATCCAACTTCTGGTGTGTAATATCCAGAGACTAAGGGCTCTAGTTTGGTGTGTCATATCCGATCTATTGCCTAGGAGTATCAAGGAGCCTTTCCGCAGCCTCTTGTGTCACCATTCGATCCACATACCTTGAGAAGCTTGAGTCTTTGATTCGTTTCTGCAAGAATTATCCCATCTGTTCCAGAGCATCATCCTAGGATCTCATCATTGGGTCTGCAATATTTTTGTTGATATACATAATAGATGGAGGAATCATGCTGTTTTGTGCTTTGGAGACATTCTGGTCTACAACACTTTCTTTGACATGATAACACACTTGACTTGTCCAAAACAAGCTGAAAAAGGTACAGGTGAAGAAAGGGGCTATAATGATCAGAGTATCCATGATGAGTCCTTGGCTAAATTGGAGATGCAACAATCAAATCTTGGAAACTGTCTAGCCGCCAGGTTTAACATAGGAGCAGTCCGAGGAGCATATCTCAGCACCCAGAAGGAATTAAGCAACAAACTCAACTGCAATGGAAACTACACTCATCAGGGTCTCACGTCGAATTGGAATCATGTCCAAAGCTTCTCATATGAAAGAGTTATGAATTCTACAAGTCGGGTGATCATGTGTTTACTTTGTTTGAATTTTTCTGAGTTTAGAACATCTCAAACCTATCTATGGCGACCAGGTGAGCATGCTAAGGTAACTAATCATGTTTTCAAGAGTTCTTTTATTGATTACACAAATATGATGCACTTGTTTTTGTCAAAAGAGTCATGTGCAGATTATATGGAAGCTTTGAAGCATACCAAGGGAAAGAACAAGCGTGAGGAAGACAAACGTTTCAAGCCGCCTGATCTAAACCAGGAGAGACAACAGGACGTCACTTGCTTCATCCTCATCAAAGAAGAACCTCCAGATGCAGCATACAAGCCAAAACCGATAAAATACAACTTTGGGATAAGACTCTTACTCTATGATGTTTTTGCTTGTGTTCACTTGTCTTGTTTCAATGTATCAGGTTTAAGTAATGCCTCAGGAGTAAGGAGAGCCAAATGGATCAGTCCCTTCTATATAATAGAACCAGTCAGCAATAATGCCTATCAAAGAGGCTTGCAAGGTAAGTGTAATCTGATTATAAACTCTGATGTTACTGACTTGGTCCCTTCTATTGCAGGTAACACAGATTTGAGGACAAATCTTTTTGAAGTGGGAGGGGATGATGTGATCATGGAAAGCACCAAGGACTGGAAGAATGAACCTGAACCTGAAGAGCTTGTAGCTGAGGATGCAACCTTGAAGAACATTTGGAAACAAGAAGAAGACATTAGTCTTGGCCGAAGCTTGATCATCCAAGACACCTTAACCATCATTCAAGCTACTCCACCTTCAAGCTGATCATCATCTAGGCAAGTAGCTTGTGTGTGCTCTTTTCCTAACCTTTGGTTTTGTCCCATTGGGTTTTCCAAAGGAAGGTTTTTAACGAGGCCACAAGTCTACTTCTCTTACCTCCTAGATGATTGATCTTGGTCTGTCCACATGAAGACCTTATGTTATATAATTTTATCTAAGTTTTTATGCTATGTTCTTATTTTCGAAAACTCTAGTCTTTGTTGTGTTTCCAAGGGAGCCTTTGTCTTTATTTCTCTTGTATTTTCGAGACCTTGTGCATGTACAAGGCTTCTCCTTTATATTCTGGTCGTGGCCCCTTGTAACAGCATCCAACTTTTTATCAAAAACCTTTGTTTTCTCTTTTCTTCTTGCTTGTCGAGTTGATTGAGTGTTGGTGTGTAATATCCAACTTCTGGTGTGTAATATCCTGAGACTAAGGGCTCTAGTTTGGTGTGTCATATCCGATCTATTGCCTAGGAGTATCAAGGAGCCTTTCCGCAGCCTCTTGTGTCACCATTCGATCCACATACCTTGAGAAGCTTGAGTCTTTTGATTCGTTTCTGCAAGGATTATCCCATCTGTTCCAGAGCATCATCCTAGGATCTCATCAAAAATGAAAGACATAAGGTTTTAAAAGACGTAAGTTTTATAAGGCCTTATAAGTTTTATAAGGCATTATAAGCTAAACCGGGATCATCAAATGAGAGATGTGAAAGTAACATATGGCCTCATTAAAAACCTATCTTTGGAAAACCCAGTGGGACAAAACCAAAGACAGGGAAAAAGAGCACACATATGCTACTTGCTCATTTGATGATCATGTAGAAAAAGAAATGGCTTGGATAGTGGTGAGTGTGTCTTGATTGATCCAGCTCCCTTCAAGACCTTCTTCTTGCTTCCAAATGTTCTTCAAGGTTGTATCCTCAGCTACAAGCTCTTCAGGTTCAGGTTCATGCTTCCAGTCCTTGGTGCTTTCCATGATCACATCATTTATTCAACTTCCTGGTGATTCTCCACCACTTTATGTATCCAAATCAAGCTTCTCACAAAGTGATTCATCCTGGTTTGATTGGAACGACGAAGAAGCTGTCCTATTCCCAAACTGGGAAACTGGAATCACCTGATTTGAAAGTGGGATAACTTCTTCATCCCAACTCCTATGAGATTTATTCAACTTCCTGGTGATTCTCCACCACTTTATGTATCCAAATTAAGCTTCTCACAAAGTGATTCATCCTGGTTTGATTGGAACGACGATGAAGCTGTGCTATTCCCAAACTGGGAAACTGGAATCACCTGATTTGAATGTGGGATAACTTCTTCTTGCCAACTCCTATGAGATTTATTCAACTTCCTGGTGATTCTCCACCACTTTATGTATCCAAATCAAGCTTCTCACAAAGTGATTCAATCTGGTTTGATTGGAACGACGATGAAGCTGTGCTATTCCCAAACTGGGAAACTGGAATCACCTGATTTGAAAGGGGAATAACTTCTTCATCCCAACTCCTATGAGATTTATTCAACTTCCTGGTGATTCTCCACCACTTTATGTATCCAAATCAAGCTTCTCACAAAGTGATTCATCCTGGTTTGATTGGAACGACGATGAAGCTGTGCTATTCCCAAACTGGGAAACTGTAATCACCTGATCTGAAAGTGGGATAACTTCTTCATCCCAACTCCTATGAGATTTATTTAACTTCCTGGTTATTCTCCACCACTTTATGTATCAAAATAAAGCTTCTCACAAAGTGATTCATCCTGGTTTGATTGGAACGACGAAGAAGCTGTCCTATTCCCAAACTGGGAAACTGGAATCACCTGATTTGAATGTGGGATAACTTCTTCTTGCCAGCTCCTATGAGATTAATTCAACTTCCTGGTGATTCTCCACCACTTTATGTATCCAAATCAAGCTTCTCACAAAGTGATTCATCCTGGTTTGATTGGAACGACGATGAAGCTGTGCTATTCCTAAACTGGGAAACTGTAATCACCTGATCTGAAAGTGGGATAACTTCTTCATCCCAACTCCTATGAGATTTATTTAACTTCCTGGTTATTCTCCACCACTTATGTATCAAAATAAAGCTTCTCACAAAGTGATTCATCCTGGTTTGATTCGAACGACGAAGAAGCTGTCCTATTCCCAAACTGGGAAACTGGAATCACCTGATTTGAAAGTGGGATAACTTCTTCTTGACAACTCCTATGAGATTTATTCAACTTCCTGGTGATTCTCCATGATATGATCATGAACCAGCCAGCTGATGGAGATAGAGATGGCGAGTTTAGAGATGAACCAGCTAAAGAAGATGAGGTCTTAACCATTCCTAAAGGTCCCATGACTCGAGCCAGAGCTAGGAAACTCAAAGAAGCTATTGGAGGACTAATCAGGAAGTCCTTGGAGCAAGAAGAATGTCTTGGAGGAAGCTTGATACTTCAAGATACGCGTATCACCATTCAAGCCATCTTACCATCAAGTTGAGTATCATCTAGGCTAGCAAGCTATGTGTGCTCTTTTCCTATCATTGTTTTTGTCCCATTGGGTTTTGCAATGATAGGTTTTTAACGAGGCCATAGTCTTGCTATCTTATCACCTAGTTGATACTCTCGGACCAAACCACATGAAGAACCTTATGCTATCTTTATTTCTAAGTATTTATGTCTTTCATTTTCGAAAACTCTATCTAAGTTATGTCTTTATTTCTACATTAATTGGAGGAGCCTGTTCCTTGATTTCGAAATGCTTGGAGCCTGTTCCAAGCCTTTCACTATATATATGTGTAACTCGGCAACCCTAGCCTCTATCAAGTTTTCTTTCACTTAAACCTTTGTGTTTTCTTCTCCCTTGCTTTCACGAGTTAAGAGAGTGTCTGGTGTGTAGTATCCAGTCTGTTGGTGTGTAATATCCAACGCCCAAGGGCTTTAGAAAGGTGTGTCATATCCGATCTAAGTCTAGGAGTATCAAGGAGCCTTTCCGCAGCCTCTTGTGTCACCATTCGATCCACAGCCTTGATAAACTTGAGTCTTTGATTCGTTTATGCAAGGATCTATCCAAACCATCCAGAGAAGGGTCCTAGGATCTCATTAAGTGGTATCAGAGCACTCTGGAAGGGGAGTTTCGATTTCTCTTTTGTTTGTTCATAAGATCTACTCTTTGTCGATTCATTCTGTTTTGATCAATCGGTTCTTGTGTGCTTATTCTCATTTGATCTGCTTGTTTCATTATCAGGATTGCTAGATCTGATTGTTTCGTGTTTCATATTGATAGATCTAAGAATTTCGATCAAGTTTTAAACAAAAACCTTTCACATTCTTGTCGATTACGTTATCTTTTTGCTTGATCCGAAAGTTTCTTGTGATTGTGTGACTCGATCTGTTGTTAGAATCATAGATCAGGACTTGATTATTTCATTTCATCATCCGTTGAATCTGATCTGTTATTGTCTCAATTTCGAAAGTTATAAAATTCAAATCGTCGCGTGTTGATCAAGTATCTTCATTTGCCGCTTTGTTTGAATACTTTGTTTCCTTATTTGAATCTTGAGTTCTGAATTCTTTTGAACTACTTACTGGTTCAAATTTTCGTATATCAGGAAGCAATGGGGTCTGAGGAGGATGATGAAACCTTTGTGCGAAGGAATAAGTTGTTGCAAGAAGCAATCACCAAACAAGTGATGGAAGCGATGGTGAAGTTGCTGGAAGAGAAGTATGATCAGAGACCGAATGATGGGCAAGGACAAGCATCTGGTTCAAGACGTGAGCAAAGAAGAAACAGACAAGGTCAGCGTGAGCATGCTGGATCAGAAGAGACTGATAACTTCTATGAGAGAAGTAGCCATAGCTCCGGTTCAAGACGTAGCAGTAGAAGATCTCGACATGATCATGAGGGTCGAAGGCATAGACGCAATGAGCTATCTGGACTAAAGCTTAAGATCCCTCCTTTCCATGGTAAAGCTGATCCAGATGCCTATCTTGAGTGGGAAAAGAAGATAGAACTCGTTTTCAACTGTCAGCATTACTCAGAGATTAAGAAGATTCAAGTAGCTGCTACCGAGTTCAATGACTATGCTTTGAGCTGGTGGGATCAGTTGGTTACAAACAAGAGGCGCAATGGTGAATTTCCCATTGAAACATGGGCAGAGATGAAAGCTGTGATGCGCAAGAGGTTTGTATCAAGTCATTATCACCGTGATCTTCATCAAAAGCTGAGACTGCTCACACAAGGAACAAAGTCTGTAGAGGAATACTTTCAAGAGATGGAGTTGCTTATGCTAAGAGCTTGTGTATCTGAGGACAGTGAAGCTACTATGGCACGATTTCTTGGTGGACTCAACCGTGAGATACAAGATAGAGTGGAGATGCAACACTACTTGGAGATAGAGGAGATGCTACACAAAGCTATCTTGGTGGAGCAGCAAGTTAAGAGAAGAAGTTATGCGCGTGGCAGCTATGGTTCCAGTAGATACCAGACCTCTAAGGAAGATAAACCGAGCTATCAAAAGGAGAGCAAGCCACAGCCAAAAGAAGAATCCAAGTCTAGTAGCATCTACAACAAAGATAAGGGTAAAGTGGAAGCTACAAGCTCTCGTGCAAGAGATGTGAAGTGTTTTAAGTGCCAAGGACGTGGGCACTATGCTAATGAGTGCACCAACAAACGTGTGATGATCCTTCATGCCAATGGAGAATATGAATCTGCTGATGAGGAGACAGAGGCCGAAGAAGATCACAGTTCAGAAGAGGAGTATGTTGCCAACCCGGTGGCTGGAAGGTTGCTAGTTGCTAGAAGAACCTTGAGTCTTCAAAGCAAGACCGAAGAGATGGAGCAAAGAGAAAATCTCTTCTATACTAGATGTCTAGTGCAAGGAAAGGTCTGTAGTCTTATTGTGGATGGAGGCAGTTGTGTCAACGTTGCGAGTGAGACTATGGTTAAAAAGTTGGGATTGAGGGTCCAGAAGCATCCTAAACCATATAGGCTCCAATGGCTCAATGAAGAGGGCGAGATGAGAGTATCTACTCAGGTTATGGTTCCCTTAGCCATTGGTAAATATGAAGATGAGATTCTTTGTGATGTGTTGCCTATGGAAGCTGGACACATTCTTCTTGGAAGGCCGTGGCAATCAGATAGACGTGTGATACATGATGGGTATGCCAACAAGCACACTTTTGAGTTTAAAGGGAGAAAGACAGTTCTTGTGCCTATGACTCCTAAGGAAGTTCAGGTTGATCAGCTCCAACTACAAAAAGAAGAAAGAGATTGATCTTGCCGCTGAATCAACAAAGCAACTAAACTTCTATGCCAAGTCTGGTGATGTTAAAAGATCTCTCTGCTCTAACCTTCCTATTCTTTTGTTTATCTATAAGGAATCACTCTTGACTACTAATAATATTGCACCGGAGTATCCGAGTGAGGTGTCAGCTCTTTTACAGGAATTTGAAGATGTATTTCCTGAAGATAATCCAATTGGTTTGCCACCTATTCGTGGGATTGAGCATCAGATCGACTTTGTACCAAGAGCTACTCTTCCCAACAGACCAGCATACAGGACTAATCCGGTGGAAACCAAGGAGCTACAAAGACAGGTTGAAGAACTAATGGAGAAAGGCCATATCCGTGAGAGTATGAGCCCATGTGCTGTGCCCGTGCTCCTTGTACCTAAGAAAGATGGGAGCTGGCGCATGTGTGTTGATTGTAGAGCAATCAACAACATAACAGTGAAGTATCGTCACCCTATTCCTAGATTAGATGATATGCTTGATGAATTGCATGGTTCTAGTGTCTTTTCTAAGATAGATTTGAAGAGTGGATATCATCATATTAGAATGAAAGAGGGAGATGAGTGGAAAACAGCCTTTAAGACTAAGCATGGGTTGTATGAGTGGTTAGTCATGCCTTTTGGATTAACCAATGCTCCTAGTACTTTTATGAGATTGATGAACCATGTGCTTAGATCCTTCATAGGCTTGTTTGTGGTAGTATACTTTGATGATATCCTTGTCTACTCTAAGAGTTTAGAAGAGCATATAAAACATCTTAGGACTGTTCTTGATGTCTTGAGGAAAGAAAAGCTATTTGCTAATCTTAAGAAATGCACTTTCTGTACGGATAACTTGGTCTTTTAGGCTTTGTTGTGAGTGCAGATGGAGTAAAGGTAGATCAGGAGAAGGTGAGAGCAATTCAAGAATGGCCAATTCCAAAGACTATAAGTGAAGTGAGGAGCTTCCACGGCCTTGCTGGTTTCTACAGGCGGTTTGTTAAAGACTTTAGCACTATAGCAGCTCCCTTGACTGAAGTGATAAAGAAAGAAGTCGGATTCAAGTGGGGAGAAGCACAAGAGACTGCCTTCCAATGCCTTAAAGAGAAGCTTACTCACGCCCCTCTTCTTATACTACCAGATTTTAATAAAACTTTGAGATTGAATGTGATGCTTCTGGTATTGGAGTGGGTGCTGTTTTGATGCAGGAAAAGAGACCCATAGCTTATTTCAGTGAGAAGCTTGGAGGCGCCACTCTCAACTATGCAACTTATGATAAGGAGTTGTATGCCTTGGTGAGAGCTTTGCAGACTTGGCAGCATTACTTGTGGCCCAAGGAGTTTGTGATACACACTGATCATGAGTCTCTCAAGTACTTGAAAGGACAGAACAAGCTCAGCAAGAGACACGCAAGATGGGTAGAATTCATAGAAACTTTTCCTTATGTCATCAAGTACAAACAAGGTAAAGAAAATATAGTTGCTGATGCACTATCCCGAAGGTATGTTCTCTTAAACACTCTTGATGCTAAGCTGTTAGGTTTTGAGCAAATTAAAGATATGTATGAATCTGATCCAGATTTTAAAGAAGCTTATAACTCTTGTGATAAATTTGCTGCTGGACATTATTTTAGACATGATGGATTCCTCTTTTATGATAATAGACTGTGTGTGCCTAATTGCTCTTTGAGAGATTTGTTTGTTAGGGAATCACATGGGGGAAGTCTCATGGGTCACTTTGGTATTGCAAAGACTCTTAAAACCTTGCAGGATCATTTCTTTTGGCCTCGGATGAAAAGTGATGTGGAGAAACTATGTGAAAGATGTGCAACTTGCAAGCAAGCTAAGTCTAAAGTTCAGTCTCACGGTTTGTATACTCCTCTCCCTATTCCTTATCATCCTTGGAATGACATATCTATGGATTTCATTGTTGGATTGCCTAGAACTAGAACTGGGAAAGATTCCATCTTTGTTGTTGTTGACAGGTTCTCAAAAATGGCACATTTTATAGCATGTCACAAAACTGATGATGCATTACATGTAGCTAATCTATTCTTTAAGGAGATTGTGCGTTTACATGGCATGCCTAGGACCATAGTTTCTGATAGAGATACTAAGTTTCTTAGTTATTTTTGGAAAACTCTTTGGTCTAAGCTAGGCACTAAGTTGTTGTTCTCCACTACTTGTCATCCGCAAACTGATGGACAGACTGAAGTAGTTAATAGAACTTTAGGAACACTCTTGCGTGCATTCATTAAAAAGAATCTGAAATCTTGGGAAGACTATCTGCCACATTGTGAGTTTGCATATAATCATGCTGTGCATTCTGCTTCTAAGTTTTCACCTTTTGAAATTGTTTATGGGTTCAATCCCACCTCTCCTTTGGATTTAATCCCTTTACCTGAGTGTGAAAGGGTTAGTTTGGATGGCAAAAAGAAGGCAGAGAGATGGTGTGAAACAACTTCACGAGCAAGCTAGGCTCAACATTGAAGAGAAAACTAAGCAGTATGTCAAGCATGCCAACAAAGGAAGGCGTGAGATGGTCTTTAAGGAGGGTGATAAAGTTTGGGTTCATTTGAGAAAAGAGAGGTTTCCTAATGAGAGGAAGTCGAAAGCTTATGCCAAGAATTGATGGACCTTTTGAGATCACAAAGAAGATCAGCAACAATGCCTACAAGATTGATCTCCAAGGTAAGTATGATGTGAGTAATAGCTTCAATGTTACTGACTTGATCCCTTTTATTGCAGATGAACCTGATTTGAGGTCAAATCCTTTTCAAGAAGGAGGGGATGATATGATCATGGACCAGCCAGCTGATGGAGATAGAGATGGCGAGTTTAGAGATGAACCAGCTAAGAAGATGAGGTCTTAACCATTCCTAAAGGTCCCATGACTCGAGCCAGAGCTAGGAAACTCAAAGAAGCTATTGGAGGACTAATCAGGAAGTCCTTGGAGCAAGAAGAATGTCTTGGAGGAAGCTTGATACTTCAAGATACGCTTATCACCATTCAAGCCATCTTACCATCAAGTTGAGTATCATCTAGGCTAGCAAGCTATGTGTGCTCTTTCCTATCATTGTTTTGTCCCATTGGGTTTTGCAATGATAGGTTTTTAACGAGGCCATAGTCTTGCTATCTTATCACCTAGTTGATACTCTCGGACCAAACCACATGAAGAACCTTATGCTATCTTTATTTCTAAGTATTTATGTCTTTCATTTTCGAAAACTCTATCTAAGTTATGTCTTTATTTCTACATTAATTGGAGGAGCCTGTTCCTTTGATTTCGAAATGCTTGGAGCCTGTTCCAAGCCTTTCACTATATATATGTGTAACTCGGCAACCCTAGCCTCTATCAAGTTTTCTTTCACTTAAACCTTTGTGTTTTCTTCTCCCTTGCTTTCACGAGTTAAGAGAGTGTCTGGTGTGTAGTATCCAGTCTGTTGGAGTGTAATATCCAACGCCCAAGGGCTTTAGAAAGGTGTGTCATATCCGATCTAAGTCTAGGAGTATCAAGGAGCCTTTCCGCAGCCTCTTGTGTCACCATTCGATCCACAGCTTGATAAACTTGAGTCTTTGATTCGTTTATGCAAGGATCTCCAAAACAATCCAAGGGATCCAGAAGGGTCTAGGATACTCTTACTCCACAACTTTATGTATCCAAATCAAGCTGAGCACAAAGTGATTCTTCCGGTCCTGATTTTGAACTGGTTGGAAGACGAAAGCTGTCTATTCCAAACTGGGAAACTGGAATCACCTGATTTGAAAGTGGGATAACTTCTTCTTTCCAACTCCTATGAGATTAATTCAACTTCCTGGTGATTCTCCACCACTTTATGTATCCAAATCAAGCTTCTCACAAAGTGATTCATCCTGGTTTGATTGGAACGACGATGAAGCTGTGCTATTCCCAAACTGGGAAACTGGAATCACCTGATTTGAAAGGGGAATAACTTCACATCCCAACTCCTATGAGATTTATTCAACTTCCTGGTGATTCTCCACCACTTTATGTATCCAAATCAAGCTTCTCACAAAGTGATTCATCCTGGTTTGATTGGACGAAGAAGAAGCTGTCCTATTCCCAAACTGGGAAACTGGAATCACCTGATTTGAAGTGAGGGATAACTTCTTCATCCCAACTCTATGAGATTTATTCAACTTCCTGGTGATTCTCCACCACTTTATGTATCCAAATTAAGCTTCTCACAAATGTGATTCATCCTGTTTGATTGGAACGACGAATGAGAAGCTGTGCTATTCCCAAACTGGGAAACTGGAATCACCTGATTTAATTGTGGGATAACTTTCTTCATGCCAACTCCTATGAGATTTATTCAACTTCCTGGTGATTCTCCACCACTTTATGTATCCAATCAAGCTTCTCACAAAGTGATTCATCCTGGTTTGATTGGAACGACGATGAGAAGCTGTGCTATTCCCAAACTGGGAAACTGGAATCACCTGATTTGAAAGGGGAATAACTTCTTCATCCAACTCCTATGAGATTTATTCAACTTCCTGGTGATTCTCCACCACTTTATGTATCCAAATCAAGCTTCTCACAAAGTGATTCATCCTGGTTTGATTGGAACGACGAAGAAGCTGTCCTATTCCCAAACTGGGAAACTGGAATCACCTGATTTGAAAGTGGGATAACTTCTTCTTTCCAACTCCTATGAGATTTATTCAACTTCCTGGTGATTCTCCACCACTTTATGTATCCAAATCAAGCTTCTCACAAAGTGATTCATCCTGGTTTGATTGGAACGACGAAGAAGCTGTCCTATTCCAAACTGGAAACTGGAATCACCTGATTTGAAAGTGGGATAAACTTCTTCATCCCAACTCCTAAGAGATTTATTCAACTTCCTGGTGATTCTCCACCACTTTATGTATCCAAATTAGCTTCTCACAAAGTGATTCATCCTGGTTTGATTGGAACGACGAATGAAGCTGTGTATTCCCAAACTGGGAAACTGGAATCACCTGATTTGAATGTGGGATAACTTCTTCTTGCCAACTCCTATGAGATTAATTCAACTTCCTGGTGATTCTCCACCACTTTATGTATCCAAATCAAGCTTCTCACAAAGTGATTCATCCTGGTTGATTGGAACGACGATGAAGCTGTGCTATTCCCAAACTGGGAAACTGTAATCACCTGATCTGAAAGTGGGATAACTTCTTCATCCCAACTCCTATGAGATTTATTTAACTTCCTGGTTATTCTCCACCACTTAGTGTATCAAAATAAAGCTTCTCATAAAAGTGATTCATCCTGGTTTGATTGGAACGACGAAAGAAGCTGTCCTATTCCCAAACTGGGAAACTGGAATCACCTGATTTGAAAGTGGGATAACTTCTTCTTGCACACTCCTATGAGATTTATTCAACTTCCTGGTGATTCTCCACCACTTTATGTATCCAAATCAAGCTTCTCACAAAGTGATTCATCCTGGTTTGATTGGAACGACGAAGAAGCTGTCTATTCCCAAACTGGGAAACTGGAATCACTGATTTGAAAGAGGGGATAACTTCTTCTTTCCAACTCCTATGAGATTAATTCAACTTCCTGGTGATTCTCCACCACTTTATGTATCCAATCAAGCTTCTCACAAAGTGAATTCATCCTGGTTTGATTGGAACGACGATGAAGCTGTGCTATTCCAAACTGGACAACTGGAATCACCTGATTTGAAAAGGGGATAAACTTCTTCATCCCACAAAATGATTAAAAACTCCCAAGGAATACACTCTGAAATTGGTAGGGATAAGCCTTGCACCGAATGAGCCCGAAAGCAACAAACGATCACAGGGATGTGGATCGAAAGGTGACACAAGAGGGGCGGAAAGTCTCTTGATACTACCCTATAATGACCGCCTCTAGATATGACAACTAGATTAGAACAAAAGTTAGACTGAAGGATATATACACACAACAATCATAAAAGTTTTGACCAATGGATATGACACACCATGATCGAAAACAAGTTTGAGAATCACTCTCAAGGTTCAAAATATAAACTCAACTCTTATTTTATTTCAATGGAAGATTACACTTATTTATAAGAGACTAAACTTGCTCACAAAGCTAGATAGTTATTACATTGGAAATGATAAAACTAGTGCATGGAGGAGAGAGAGTGTTCTTGAAACAAGCATTCTTTGCATGTAGGAGAGAGAAGCTTTCCATTGCAATAACCACTAATTTTCGTCACTCTCTTTGGACAGAAGAAACCACTTGATTTTTTTGAATCTTCTTGGGCTTGTAAATGATAAAAATGGGCTGACATGCTACCTAACATCAGGGATCAATTTCTAAATGTCTTTCATGTCCGTAGATTCATATATCAGCCATGATCACATCATACTCCTCCTCTTCAAAAAGATTGTCTCAAATCTTGCTCTCCGAAGAAAGAAAAACTTGAATACACTTCCCAAAGATTCCAGCAGATTTGTAGAACATAAATAACAAAACTTTTTTTTCTATTTTTTTTTTAGAAGATGGATAGATGAGGATGGATGAATGGTAATAAAAGAAGTGACAATACCGCTTTCAGAGTGCTCTGATACCAAATGATTAAACTCCTAGGATGCTTCTCTGGATAGTTGGGGATAGATCCTTGCAAGAACGAATCAGAGACTCAAGTTCTCAAGGGTTTGTGGAATGAATGGTGACACAAGAGTTGTGAAAGGACTCCTTGATACTCCTAGATGCCTAATCCGGATATGACCACACCGAGAAGAGATCCTTAGGTTGTTGGATATACTCACCAACAAGATCACTCGCCGACTTGGTAACAAGAAGAAAGAGAGAACAAAGAAAAGGTTTGATGAAAAGATAACTTGATAGATGCTAGGGTTTTCGGATGTGGTTTATATAGTGAGGTTGTACACACACAAGCTCACGGAAACCTAAAGAGAACAGGCTCCCTTTGGTTTAAATAAAATGAAAGACATAAGGTTTTAAAAGACATAAGTTTTATAAGGCATTATAAGCTAAACCGGGATCATCAAATGAGAGATGTGAAAGTAACATATGGCCTCATTAAAAACCTATCTTTGGAAAACCCAGTGGGACAAAACCCAAGATGGGAAAAAGAGGCACACATATGCTACTTGCTCATTTGATGATCATGTAGAAAAGAAATGGCTTGGATAGTGGTGAGTGTGTCTTGATTGATCCAGCTTCCTTCAGACCTTCTTCTTGCTTCCAGGCTATTGAGTAATCCTCCAATGGCTTCTTGATTTGTTTACTCTTGGAACGAGTGATAGGACCTTCTGTATAGCTAGGACATCTTCATCAGCTGGATTATCTATCGTCTCATTGTCTTCTTTATCTGACTGGTCCATGATCACATCATCCCCTCCCTCTTGAAAAGGATTTGTCCTCAAATCAAGCCTATCTGCAACAAAAGGAATCAAGTCAGTAACATGAAACTGTTGCTTATATCATATTACCTTGAAGATCAAGCTTGTAGGCATTGTTATTGATCCTTTGGGTGATCTCAAAAGGACCGTCTATCGCGGCATCAGCTTAGATTTTCTTTCATTTGGAACCTCTCCTTGCGCAAATGCACCCAAACTCTATCACCTACATCAAAGATCATTTCTCGCTTGCCCTTGTTTGCTCTCTTAGCATACTGCTTTGTCTTCAACAATGTTCTTTCTAGCTTTCTCGTGGATCTGTTGCACCAACTCTGCCTTCTTTTTCCATCCATACTGACCCTTGCACACTCAGGTAAGGCATTAGATCCAAAGGAGGAGATGATTGAACCCATAAACAATTTCAAAAGGAGAATACTTAGATGCAGAATGCTGAGCATGATTATAAGCAAATTCACAGTGTGGCAAGTATTCTTCCCATGATTTCAAGTTCTTTTTAATGAATGCACGCAAGAGAGTTCCAAGAGTTCTATTAACTACCTCAGTTTGACCATCAGTTTGTGGATGACATGTAGTAGAGAACAAGAGCTTAGTGCCTAACTTAGACCATAGAGTCTTCAAAAATAACTAAGAAATTTGGTATCTCTATCAGAAACTATGGTTCTAGGCATGCCATGAATGCGCACAATCTCTTTAAGAACAGGTTAGCAACATGTATTGCATCATC
This sequence comes from Brassica napus, assembly GCF_020379485.1. Lineage (NCBI taxonomy): Eukaryota > Viridiplantae > Streptophyta > Magnoliopsida > Brassicales > Brassicaceae > Brassica > Brassica napus. The sequence continues at coordinate 136,601 of NW_026015118.1, forward strand.
AGTTTTATGGCAAGCAATGAAATGTGCCATTTTAGAAAACCTATCAACAAACTACAAAGATGGAGTCCTTACCTGTCTTAGTCCTCGGCAAACCCACAACAAAATCCATAGATATATCATCCAAGGGTGAGTAGGAATAGGTAAAGGAGTATACAAACCGTGAGGTTGAATCTTTGACTTAGCTGCTTGCAAGTTGCACACCTCCCACAGATTCTCTCAACATCTCGTTTCATGTGTGGCCAAAAGAAGTGATCCTGCAAAACTTTAAGAGTCTTGGCAATACCAAATGTCCCCATTAAGCTTCCTCCATGGGATTCCCTGACAAATAGATCTCTCAAAGAACAGTTAGGCACACACAATCTATTATCATAGAATAAGAATCCCTCTTGCCTAAAGTAATGTCCAGCAGCATATTTTCACACGATTTATAAGCCTCTTGAAAGTCAGAATCAGTTGCATTAATCTTCTTAAGCTGTTCAAATCCTAGCAACTTAGCATCAAGAGTATTCAAGAGAACATACCTTCTGGATAGTGCATCCGCAACTATATTTTCCTTACCTTGTTTGTACTTGATCACATAGGGGAAGGTTTCAATGAATTCTACACCATCTGGCGTGCCTCTTGCTGAGTTTGTTCTGGCCTTTAAGGTACTTGAGAGACTCATGATCAGTGTGAATGACAAACTCCTTGGGCCATAGGTAATGCTGCCATGTCTGCAAGCCCTCACCAAAGCATAGAGTTTCTTGTTCATAAGTAGCATAGTTGAGAGTTGCTCCTCCAAGTTTCTCACTGAATATGCTATGGGTCTCTTTCCTGCATAAGAACAGCACCAATTCCAATTCCTGAAGCATCACATTCAATTTCAAAAGTTTTATTGAATCAGGAAGTATAAGAAGAGGGCATTAGTAAGCTTCTCTTTAGGCATTGAAAGGCAAGTTGTCTGTGCTTCTCCCCATTTGAATCCAACTTCTTTCTTGATCACCTCAGTCAATGGAGCTGCTATGGTGCTAAAGTCTTCACAAACGTCGGTAGAAGCCAGCTAATCCATGGAAGCTTCGCACTTCACTGATGGTTTTAGGAATCGGCCACTCTTGTATTGCTTTCACCTTCTCTTGATCTACCTTTAACCATCTGCACTCACAATAAAGCCTAAAAAGACCAAGTTATCTCAGTACAGAAAGTGCATTTCTTAAGATTAGCAAATAGTTTTTCTTTCCTCAAGACATCAAGAACAGTCCTAAGATGTTTATATGCTCTTCTAAACTCTTAGAGTAGACAAGGATATCATCAAAGTAAACTACCACAAACAATCCTATAAAAGATCTAAGCACATGATTCATCATCTCATAAAAGTACTAGGAGCATTAGTTAAGCCAAAAGGCATCACTAACCACTCATACAAACCATGCTTAGTTTTAAAGGTGTTTTCCACTCATCTCTTCTTTCATTCTAATTTGATGATACCCACTCTTCAAATCTATCTTTTAGAAAAATGCTAGAGCCATGTAATTCATCAAGCATATCATCTAATCTAGGAATAGGGTGGCGATACTTCACTGTTATGTTGTTGATTGCTCTACAATCAACACACATGCGCCAGCTCCCATCTTTCTTGGGCACAAGAGCACTGGTACGGCACATGGACTCATGCTCTCACGGATATGGCCTTTCTCCATCAGTTCATCAACCTGCCTCTGAAGCTCCTTAGTCTACTGGATTAGTTCTGTATGCTGGCCTGTTAGGAAGAGTAGATCCTGGCACAAATCAATCTGGTGCTCAATCCACGTATAGGAGGCAAACCGATTGGATTATCTTCAGGAAACACATCTTCAAAGTCCTGTAAAAGAGCTGACACCTCACTCGGATACTCCGGTGTAAAAATCAGTTAGATTCAAGAGAGTTTCTTTAAACACAAGCAAAGAATAGGCTGATTAGAGTAAAGAGATCTTTTGATGTCACCAATCTGGCATAAAAGTTGTGCTGCTTGGGTTGCTCGGGTTTGAGATCTATTTCTTTCTTATTCTGAAGCTGCAACTGATCTTGATGCATTCCTTAGAGTGAGAGGCACCCATAGTCTTCTTGCCATTGAACTCAAAAGAGTGCTTGTAGTAAAGCCATCATGTGTAACTCTCCTATCAAACTGCCACGGCTTCCAAGTAAAATATGACTTGCTTCCATTGGTATCACATCACAGAGTATCTCATCTTCATATCTCCCAATGGACAAAGGTATAGAGACTTGTGTGGAGACCCTCATCTCACCTTCTTCGTTAAGCCACTGCAGCCGGTAAGGTTTAGGGTGTTTTTGAGTTTTCAAACCAAGCTTCTTCACCATTGTCGCTAGCAACATTAACACAGCTTCCACCATCAATGATCAGACTGCATATCTTTCCTTGAACCATGCAGCGTGAGTAGAACAAGTTTTCTCTCTGCTCAAGCTCCTCGGTTTTATTTTGCAAGCTGAGAGTTCTCCTTGCAACCAACAATCTCCCGCGACTGGTTCTTCTTCATATTTTCCTCGGAATGCTCCTGATCAGTCTCAAGCTTCTCATCCTCAGATTCAAATTCTCCATCTCAAGAGGTCATAACTCGTTTGTTGTGCACTCGTTTGCGTAATGCCCACGTCATTGGCATGGTGAAACACTTAAATCTTGGTCCGAGAAGAAGTAGCTCAGCTTTCCCTTTGTCTTTGTCTTTGGCAAAATGCTTGCCTGGGCTTGTTTCTTCTTTCGGATGAGGCTTGTTCTCCTTTTGATATGCTTGGTTAGTCTCTTTAACTTGC